>NW_006160028.1:6644936-6654586 GCF_000334495.1 Tupaia belangeri chinensis
GGGCACGCACACACACGCGCCCGGCGTGAGTTTTAAGCCACCGGGTCCGGGACACGAACCGCGGTTGACTACGTGGGAGTCCAGCGACATAGCCATTACGCTAACTGCTGGTTCCCAAACCTAATATAATTTTAAAGCACATTTCTTTCAACTTAGAAATTCTATTTCTTCTGGGCCAGCAGGTGTGCGATGGTTAAGGTGCTGGACTCCCTCATGGCTGATCATGGCTCAAGTCCTGGATTCAGCAACTTGAAACTTGTGTTCGGGCTCGTGGACACGCATGCCAAAAATACTGAGAGGAGAATGGAAGAGAAGGGATTGTCACATGGCTATCCTCCCTGGGAGTGTGATTTCTCACTTTCCTTTTTTCCACCTCTCTCCAGCAAGTGCATGTACAAAACAAACAAACAAAAATTCTCTTTCTGCATCTTCATTCTAGAAGAGGGCATATGTGTGCAAGAGGCGGTGTACAGACTGTTAGGTGTAGCATTGCCGTAGAGTAAAACATTGGAAACGAGCTAAAGGTCCATCAATAGGGACTGGTTCAAGGAGCACTGGCACATCCAAGCTACGGAATCTTGTACCTTAGAAAGAATGGTAACTGTGTATCTAATACCTAGAAAGGTTAGAAGATATCTTTCACATATTACAGAGTGAAATAAGCAAGCCGCAGAATAATGTACATAGCACATCAGTCGTAAGAAACAAACAAGCCCACAAAACTATATTATGGGTGCATTGTACTGGCATGGAATTGGAGAAGGGACAAGAATTGGGAATAAGCAAAAGGAACTTTGCCTTTATATTGTTTGATCATTTTATGATAAGGATGTCATAAATGATATATGTGTAATTAAAATGTATCTCTAAACCACAATGAGAAAAAAAACACTTTTGAAGGGCACATGTGTCCGCTCACAAGTAGGTATTAAATACACACTCCAGGCCAGTGAGAAAATGTGAATCCTACACAGCACTAACCTAGAGGCACTCTGCGTCTGGGGGGAGAGATAAGACTTGTAAACCAGTAAGGGAAATATGTCAGCAAAAGGGACCCGAGGCAGAGGAGGCAAACAAACAAACGCTATGAAAGTTATGTGAGGAGATTAGTTCCTGAGAGAGAAGGTGGGGAGCAGAAAGACAAAAGAAAGGCTCATGGACGACATAGCACATGTGTTGTATGTGTGTGTGTGTACGCACATTCATGAAGTCTGTATGTGCACGCATGTGGTTTGTATGTATACATGTGTGTCTATGTGTGTGCATTGTGTGGGAGGTGGTATGCACGTGAATGTGGTATGTGTATTGTGTGTGTGTGCGTGTGTGGTATGCATGCATATGTGGTGTGTGTAGTGTGTGTGTGTGTGTCTCTGTGTGTATTGCGTGTGCATGCACATGCCCCTGCACATGTGTTGACAGGGGCTGGGAAAGGAACGTGTACCAAGGCTCAGCCCCCAGGGAGAGCAGGGCCTAGCCAGGTCGGGGCAGGCATATGGAGAGCAGTGTGTGCGAGTCTGGGGAGGAGGCCAAGCTAGAAGTGCTCACTTGATGAGCAGCACTTCCTGGGTGCCAAGTGTGCACCTGTCTCCTCTTCAAGGACATCACTGTCTAATGGAGGGGGAGAAGTTGTTCTGGGGGCAAACGACACATACGTGAGTTTATATTTTTAAATAACCATGACATGGCATGTATGCTTGATTACGGAATAGAGCTCACTGAGAGGTTTGGATTCAGGGAACCACAGACATCTTTTGAGTAGAGTGACCCAATCCATTTTAGGACTCTTGCCATGGCACTGAGAGTAGAGTGGATTAGCAAGGAAGGGGGCTGAGCAGAGTGTCCGTGACAGGTCTTGACAGAGGAGGTCAAGACAGTGGTGTGGACTGGAGGAAATGGGAGGCTGCCAAGGAAGTGCCAGAGAGAAAGAAGAGGAACGTGTGGGCCATGTGGTAAAGGCAGGATTGTCAGATTATTGAGTGAGTTTGCTGTTGAATGTATCATCTTGGATGTATTGTGCAGACTCGCAGGCAAAGGGTGCCATAGGAAAGTGGATAAAAGGAACTCGAGAAGCCAGTTGGCTGGAGGTGACGGAGGGTGTGGCAGCCTGATTGCTGGGTGGAGGACTAGGTGTGGGAGAGCTCAGTCAAGGAGAGCCCTAGGCATGAGACAGGAAGGGAGGGGGCTGCTTTGGAATCTCTCATGATCCCAACAGAACAGGAAAAGACCTGGGGGTAGTGCAGGACCCCAGTTATTAGAAAGGTCACAGAGGAGCCAATACATGAACTCAGTTCTGGCATCTCCACTCCAGACGTGGACTCTTGTCTTTCAAAGGTAGAGTCCTGTGTGATTCTGTGTGGTCACGCAGGTCATGAATGGTCATGCAGAGCTACCACTGGGAGAGCCTGGGTGAGCAGAGACGATGAGAGGGCCTCAGCTACAGCGAAGAGGCCGGAGGGCTACATGCTGGACATTCAGGATGTCGGGTTACTAAGTAATCAAAGGAACCACCCAGCCTCTGTCCACAGTGTCGGAACTCTGCCCTCCTCGGCCTCGTGCTGATGTTTGCTGGCTTCTCCCTGATAGTTTGCTTGGGAGCACAGACTCCCCAGGCATGAAGAGGAGAAAAGGAGCAGATGTGTCCTCCCTCCCGTGCCTGGGTATAGGCCTTTGCCTGGGGGGCCCATTGGTGAGTGACTGGTGTGTTCTATAAAGGCTCCTTTGATATACATTTTTGTCCCCCAGATTTAATTTTTCTATGAAAAAAGGGCAAGGTGTTCATAATTTGGTCCCATATCACTTAGCTGTGCCTGCTTTCTTCAATTTACGCCTCCAGATCCACTCTCCATCCTTTGCCAACCCTGGGAGGCTGACCTGTAGTGGCCCTGGCCTCTGTTCGACTCAGCCAATGGGGAGCTCCAGAAGGAAACCTGAGGGAGGGAGGGCTATGATCTCAGAAAATTTGTTCCGCCAGATCTAAGTGTGGGTCCTGGTTTTAAGGGTTAAAGCTTGCAATTGTGTCGGTCTGCAATTATAAATAAAATGCTTGGTACAAAAGTATCTATTTAGGAGGAGAAAAGAAATCACAACAAATGGTAAATTAAAAAAGCTTACACACATAGGCCGGCCACAGAGGGGCAGCCATAATACAATAGTCCATGATGCTGCAGCACAGGTTTGCTTCCTAAGGTTTGCATCCCGAGGTCTCCCTGTACACGCTGGGGCTGGGTACATGTATGCCCATGGTAGACCTCATCGGGGGTGCCTGTCTGTCTCTCTCTCTCAGAAGAAATAAGTAGATAAACTTTGTTTACAAAAACAAAACAAAACAAAACAAAAAACCTTACAAATGCCGTAACTATCATTTTTAAAAAATCACTTTCCTTAATTTATTTCCTAGAAAATCTCTGCAATATTTTTTCCATATGTTTAGGGCTGCATACACTTCACCTCTTCTATGTCAGCTTTGAATGTAATTTTCTAAAGAAAGAATGTAAATATTACATAGTCTTATTAGGTTTGATTGAAATTTTACTTTTTTATCATTGGTCATTAGAACTAATTCATTTTCACAATGTGTTCATCATATCATGTAAAATTTTGTGATTGCCAAAATTGGAAAGACCCCTACTATTTTCTTCCATAAATAACTAATACTTAGGACATTTCACATTTGTTTTAATTTTTTTATTTTTAATTAATTAATTTACAGTCATTCACTGAGCATCATCACAGCATACAAAATGTGATTTTCCTTCCAGATAGACTACATAGTTGCTTAATCATACATGTTATCATCAATAATTTTTCATATCTAGTTTCATATATATATGTATATATACATTTCCCCCTATTTCTCATCCTCTGCCATGTCCCACCCTCCTCTCACACTATCTCTTGTGTCTACAGTTGTTTTCCATTCCTTTTTTCCCCCACATTTTATTGATTCACAAAATTTCTTAAATAATCTACTTTCAATAGCAAGTTCAGCTGATATTAACATGTCTGTGAATACATGTCTAACTTTAGGCGTGAAACTGAGTAGAATGAATATACTATAAGGTAGCACCTAGTTGCTGCAATGTAGCTTACTATGGTTATTAAGCAGGTATTTTTTTTAATATATTTTTTAATTTCAAGAAAATCAGTTTTAGCTTTAATAAATCAAAGAAATGCTAAGAAACTTTGCTTAAAACTTAAAGCCAGGAAACAGGTTGGGATTCTGTTCAAATAGTAGGTACATGATCCTCCCCAGGACACCACCCACCAGGAGTCTGGCCTTGGTGCTTCCTCTGCCCCAGTGGACCGCGGTCCACAGCCTCGCCAAGCGCCGCAGGGAGAGCACCGGGAGGCGCCCCTAGAAGGGCAGGAAGAGAGGTGAGCCCAGAACTAGCTGGCCGGCCGGCCGGCCGGCCCGGGAAGTAAGGCATCATGTATATCAAGGAAGCTGTTAATGAGGGAACTTGAGCAGATATAGAAAGAAAAGGAGGTTTCAAAGGCAGACGACAAAGTCAAGTTGACTACTGAAAAAATATATAATTTAAAGAAAAGAATTGGAGAAATTGAAGAAGAGCAGAGAAAAGAGACCACCTTTCCAAACCAGGTTCACGTTTTGGAGCAGGTAATGGTGAAGAACTCCAGGGAGGCCATCTACCTGAAAGAGAGGACATTGTACATTTCCCAAGAAGAGCAGCTGCATGATCCCTCCTGAGGACCCAGGACAGGACAAGGGCCTCTTCCTGGGAGCTATGGATGGAAAGCAGATCTTCGATGAAGGGTGGAAAGGCTTTGCATCTGTATGTCCTCTGACACTCGTGAGCCTGGAGTACTGGACAGATGGTTGTTATTCAGCACTTCCTTGGCCACCTTCTCCCTCAGAGGGAAGCAAACTGGAGCCAGGTCAGAGGGCACTGCTGCACCTGAATCAGGCTTCCCAAGAGCTAGGCCACTTCCAGCAGGGCTGTGAGCAATGGAGGCAGCTTGGTCATCAGAGTGGGAGCTCATCTGAGACACCTGGGTCTGCATGCTCAGGTTGTTTTCTGAATGGTGGAGATGAAGATTTCCCTTCAGAGGTCCAGGGCTATCCTAAGAGAAAGTGAGGTTTCCCCTGTTCTCCAGAGGTCCAGATGTGCATGGTACTTTCCAGTAAATAGGAGGCTTCCTTTTGTTACTCTCTCTCTCTCTCTCACACACACACACACACAAAGTAGGTACATGACAAAAGTCCTTAAAACTGGAAAACAAAGCCTAGAAAAAAATCAGCAGTGTTTTAGTCAAAAGTCATAAAATTCTATTTCACCAGTTCAGTCTCATGTACTTAATCTATCTTCTGTTGTGGTCCGATCTTCTTGATTAAATTCTGGGATATAATATTCAACTCTAGACTTGTCCCCACGATTAAGTTGGCCATTTTCTTAGTTTTTGAACTGTTATTTCCGTGTGTCTGTATTTAATTTTCCTGGTATAGCACTCTCTTCAGAACTTCTTAGAGATCTGGTCTGGTGTTGGGAAACTCTTTCAGATTTTGTTTATCTGAGAATGTTCTTGTATTTTCTTCTCATATAAAGGATAATCTTTTCTTCTCATATAAAGGATAATCTTGCCCTGGGCTCCCAGGTGCTGGATATAAAGGGTATTCTTGGTTGAAAGTGCTTTTCCCTTAACACTTTGAATATATTTTCCCATTCTTTCCTAGCCTGCGTTGTTTCCGATGAGAGGTCTGCTGTTAGCCTGATGGGATATCCTTTGTAGGTAACTTGACGTTTCTTTCTTGCCAATCTTAGTATCTTGTCTTTGTCTGTGGTCTTGGTCAATCTGGCTATAATGTGTCTTGGAGAAGATCTTCTTGGGTTGATTCTATTTGGGGTCCTTTGTATTTCTTGGGACTGGATCTTTTTTTTTTTTTTTAACCTTTTTTTTTTTTTTTGAGAGGTTTTTTCACTATAGGGTGCGTGCGCTTGCCAGACAGACAGAGAGAGACATAGAGACAGAAAGCGACTACGTGGGAGTCCAGCGACATAGCCATTACGCTAACTGCTGGTTCCCTTGGGACTGGATCTTTGAATGTCTCTCTAGGTTTGGAAAGTTTTCCTGTGGGATTTCATGGAATAGGTTATCAATGCCCTTATGAATCTCTTCATCTTCTGGGATATCAGTTATCCAGATGTCTAGATGTTAGATGGTATCTAGTATTTCCTGTATATTATTCTCATTTGGAGGGGATGAATTTTCTCAGTCTTTGTGGTAGATTTTTCTAGGCCAGCGATTCTACCTTCTGTATCTGAGATTTTATTTTCTGTATGATCTAGTCTGCTTTTAATACTTTCAAGGGAGGTTTGGACTTTCTGTATAATAGCCTTCATCTCGAACAGATCCATTTGATTCTTTGTTATGGGATGTATTTCCTCTTTCAGATCTTGCAAGAATTTCCTCCCCTCCTGGAACTCGTCAGCTCCTTTCTCCTGCCTCTTCTGCAGTTCATTGTCTCTCTTCTCTTCCATCTCTGTTAGCTTTGTCTCTATGAATATTCTAAATTCTTTATCTGACATTTCCATGAGTTTCACTGTACTGTGTGAGGAGTTATTCTTTTCCCTTGGCGAAGAGTATTTTCTTTTTTGAGAGTCTTTTTGCTATAGGGTACATGCACTCGCCAGAAAGACAGAGAGAAACAGAGAGACAGAAAGCGAGAAATCACCCCCAAGGGGGGGTGGCCATGCCACAGTCCCTTCTCCTCCATTCTCATCACAGGATCTTGGACACACATGCACGCGTGCCAGGCATGATTTTAAGCCACTGGGCCCAACACTCAAACCGCAGTCGACTACATGGGAGTCCAGCGACACAGCCATTATACCAACTGCTGGTCCCAGGAGAGGTATTTTCTTGTTTTCCCATATTTCTTGAGACCCTACGGTGATTTCTGGTCATCTGATGGATGGTGTGTTTCTTCATAATTATTGAAGTTCAATCTGAGCATTCAGAGGCATGCAGAAGAAGGTGATCTACAATCTCTCTTCTGTTCCGTTTTTCAGTCTTTGTGCATTAGATTCAGTGGAAATTGAGGAATATCTGACCCTAATCATATTCAGATATTTGGATCCTGTTCACTTGGACCTGTCTAGACACTAAGTACTTAGAAGTAGAAATGAATCTGGAGGGAGAAGTCTCAGCAGAAAATCTTCATTTTTAGTCAATGAAAGCAGTATTTCACAACTCAAATTTAGTAGCCATCTCCTAGGACATTGCAATTATTTTTATGCAGGAAATAATCTTAAATACTCTTGGAATTGTTGACACTTACAAGCCAGTCTGTCTTTTATGTCTCCATTACAGTGGTGTTACCATGAGTTTTATGGATCGACCATAGGGGTACTGTGGTACACTACCCAGATCACCTCTTCAGGCCAACGAAGCCATCCTTTAGCTGCCCAGAATATCAGACTGGCTAAGGCCCTGTTGCTGGTCAGCTTCTCCCAATTTGGGTATCCTCGTTTCCTTGCAACTGTACCTCCTGAGCTTACTGCATGGGGAGACTGCTGCATGCGACCTTCCATTTCACAGTCAGTTTCTAGGGAGCCCAATTTAGGAAATCGTTAGAGATGTCCATGTTTTGTGTCAAAGTAACACTTTTTCCAGTAAGTTCATATGCTTTATGTTTCTTCTTCAATAAGATTACTAAATCACCCAACAACCTTTATTTCTATTCCCATTTTCTTTCTTTCTCTTAAAATTACTAATTTGGGGGATGAGCAGAAAAAATAATGGTTATGTCACTGGACTCCCATGTAGTTGACCATGGTTCAAGTCTCAGACCCAGGCTTAAAATTCATGCTGGGTGCTTGTGTGTGCATGCCCCTTATCCTGAGATGAGAATAGAGGAGAAGAGAATGTGGCATGACCATGCCTCCTAGGGGGTGATTTCTCGCTTTCTGTCTCTCTGTCTCTCTGGCAAGCGCATGTGCCCTATTACAACAATTTCTCAAAAGAAAATTTTTTTGTATGATCTGAAATATTTTTATGCTTATAGGCTACAAATGGAATGTAAAAAACATCTAACATGTGAAACTCTGAAAGGAAGGTAGTATGGCGTGTTTATAGCTGCATGCACTGCATTATATTTCTGACAATGAGAATTGAAATTCTCACTTAAAATGTTACAAGTCTGATAATGGGAGAATTTTCTATAGACTAGCTCCATACAGTACAAACCTCTGCTCTCTCCTACCACCTACAATGATGTTGCAATATAACCCGCAACTTACACTAGGTGAGTTGGAGGTAAGAATATTTGTGGGGGCCAGACGACTGCACAGTGGTAGAAAGCTCAGCAAACTAAACCACCTAGGAAGGTTCCAGGTTTGTATCAGAGATCTTCCTGAGTACACGAGGTGCAAGTGAACCCGTGGTTCATGACTGGTTGAGGGTTGAGGCTGGGGGTGGATTATGGCATTCAGCTCTATTGGGGATGCGTCTCTCTGTCTCTCTCACCCATGGAAGAAATTAGCTATATTTTTGAAATCCATTTTCTCATCAGGACAGCTAGCAATGAATTAATTACATTCAGAAGTGATTGTAAGCCACTTAAATATATACCACCAAATCCAAACCCATCTTCCTCTTAACCAGGTCCTAAAAATGCCCATGGCTACTCCTAAGTCACCCAACATGTGAGGGCAGTTTGTAGAGATCAAATATATTTTATTTTTACAAAATTTACCAAAACACATGCATGAGAATGGATTATGAGGGCTCCTCCCCGGCCTCGGACAGCACCTGTGCAGCTGTGAGACCACAAAGCTGAAACTTCACTTGCTTCCCCGTAAACCCATGCGAGCCTGGATCTCTCCCTGCCGGATTGCCTCCACTGGCTGTGCCCTGCGACTGAAGGTCTCTGTTCAATCTAAGGCAGCCGCTCTGCACGACTCTCTACTCTGGCCCTCATTTCTGCGTCTGCAGTGATCATACTCGGCTTTCACTGAGTACCATTTACTGTTCACCTCTACTGAGGTTTCCCCCGCGACCACAGCTTTGCCGATAAACCCTCTTGGATCGTCCCACTTGGGCGTGACCTGTGTATCCTGTTGGGAACCTGGCTACTCATCACTCCCTTCTTCCCAGCAAGTACCTCTGTCCTCCTCAAGCTCTCTCCTGGAGCTCTCCCCTGATTCTTTCCCCTCCTAACCCACCTCCAGACCCATTCATCCTCTCAATCCCTGGCTTACTCCATTTCTATGCCTGAAATGTCCTAGCAAATCCTACCTCGGAAGAATTTCCAGGCCCAGCTCCACCTCATCCTCCTCCCCAGGCAGAGTGGTGCTCAGGAAGCCCTGCAGGGGGAGTGGATGTGTGAATGTTGTCAGAGCAGTGTCAGCCTTACAGAAGCTCCAGGGAGGGGGAGGGAAGTTTTCCAAAGATACTGGTTTCATAATTAACCATCAGAGAACAAGGCACTTTATCTTTCCTGCAAGTCAAAATCACTGCTTATCCCACCACTTAGGGAGACCCTTTGAAAGTGAGGGAGCTCCCTTCCCTCCCCTGGGCAAGCCGATTGGGATTCCCTGTGTCTGTGAACATGGGAATGATTAAAAGGGAGGCTGGCAGAGTGCCCCGTGCAAATCATTTCCAGTCACGGCGCTGGAGGGACTCTGCAGGAA
>NW_006160028.1:6654817-6688061 GCF_000334495.1 Tupaia belangeri chinensis
GAATGCAGGGCGGAACAAAAATGCATCCCCCTAGCTGGGCCTGTCTTGGAGGAGAAAGTCATGTGAGACCGAGAGAAGGAGGCCTCTGGGAGAACCGATGGGAGAAAGGCACTAGCCCCACGGGGAACAGAGTCTGGCGTTCAGGCTCCACAGTGTACCTTATGAGGAAGCGATAGAAAGCAGCCTTTGTTCCGGTTAATGGAAACAACATGGCCACACCCTAGAAAAATGAGAGTGGAGAGGGACTCCTGGCCTTTACTTCCAGATCAAGACAGACAGGGGAGGCTCTGCCCGCTGCCCAGGTAGGAGGTGGCTGTGTACATTGCCAGGGTGAAAAAAAGAAAAAAAAAATGGAAGCAAAATTTTAGCCAGAGAAGAGATTCTTGTCACCAGGAGTGCAGGAAATGTGCTTAGCATTTAGGGAGCTTCAGGAAAAATAATATGGACCCAACACTCTGTTTTGACTTTCTGAGTCTTGTCCCCCAAAATATAGGGACTTTCAAACAAGAGAAGTACCAGAAGTCTGGGAAATTTCTTTTACTGGTTACTTTAAAATTAAGACCCATATTTCTCTCACTCATAAAGTTGGAACGGTATGCCTGTTTAAAGGTAAGGAAGCTATTGATTCCCTTTGACTCACCATATGTAATTATGTGAGGATGGGAGCATTGGGGTGGTGGGAGAGGCAGTCATGGTCAGTGAACATGTATATGTATGTGAATACATATATAGTATAGTAAGTTAAACGTAATGTTGAATATTGGTGGAAAAAGCACACAGCGCCCACCGCAGGCAGCTGACCTGTGACCTAGACCAGACTCCACTACTAAAACTGTCATGACCTTAGACAAGTCAGTTTTTTATTCTGATCTTCCGTGTTCTCATCTGTAAAACCAGATTATTGAACTAGATGACCTTTACTGTCTCCTGGAGTTGTGAAAAGTCTGTTTCCTAGTAAAATCAGTCACAGGCCCCTGAAAGAGTAAGTAGTTTTCTTCTTCCAGTTCAGCCCATCAATCGTTCATTCTCCTCTGAGCAGCACTGTAACAAAGCCAGGAGCAATACGACTCAGATGACTGGGGCTCTCATCTCAGCTCTTCCTCTTTCCATCTGTGTGCACTTAGATAAGTCAATCTGCCTCTCTGAGCCTCAGTTTCCAGAAAGCATGTAGAAGGCATTGCCCCACAGCTCCTGTGGTCAGATCTGGTCTCTCGTTCTCCAGAAAGAGGCTCTGTGGTGCAACATCAGAAGCGTTTTCGCTCTCACAGTGTCAGTGCCAGCTGAAGAGACAGGCACTTTTGCGCCTTCAGTCCTAGGCTCCCTGTCTCAAGTAAACATTAGCCCATCATACGTATGTGGGCACTTTTTAAAATTCATGGAAAAGCAAAATTAAAGTATGGGTTTATTTGGTGCAAACATTTTTTGAAACCCATGCAAACTTTTTTGTAATGCATTTTTATATTAACTTAATGAAGACCTCTTGTATGTCCTAACTTAAGATGCACCTCAAAATATAACCCTCTGGGGCTTTAATGGACGTAGATAAATGAACAGGTGATGAAAGTTTCTTGGTGTTTCCTGTATTCAGGTTCCCATTACCCTTTGAAGCTGGGTCTTTGTCTCCGACCCTGTTTTTCCCTCTGAGTGGCTCAAGGTTGCCAGGACAATCCTGGGACCATTTGCCGGAGGAGCAGATCCATCTCTTCCTGGCAGTTTTCCATGACCTTGACTTCTGGAATCAAAACAGCTCCCTGTTGAGTCTCAATTCATTACATACTGCATCTGGCCTATCCTTCGTGGTAACTTATTTATAACAGAACATGACATGTAATTTTCTTAGACACATGAGCTGGAAAAGAAGGTGCTCTCAGAAGGGCATAGGTGGAACAGGCGAGGTTTGAAGGTCTTGTCTCAGATAAGCCTGGACTGGGCAAACCCAGGCGTGATTCTCAACGAATAACTTTCCAACTGTGTGTGACTTATGGAATTTACTTATCCTCTCTGACCCTAGCTTTCTCTTATGTGAATACCGACCTCCCAATATGGTCATAAGGTTTAGATGTATTATACGTAGAAAAGTAGTCTCGGGGCCAGCAGGTGGCATGATGGTTAAAGGGTGCTGGACTCCCACATGGCCAATCGTGGTTCAAGTCCCGGATCTAGCGGCTTGCTTTCTCACTTTCTCTCTCTCTCTTGCTCTCTCTGTCATTCTCTGGTCAAATTAAAATAAATAGGGACCAGCAGTTAGCGTAATGGCTATGTTGCTGGACTCCCACGTAGTCGACCGTGGTTCGAGTCCCGGACCCGGTGGCTTAAACTCATGCTGGGTGCATGTGCATGCATGCCCAAGATCCCAAGAGGAGAATGGAGGAGAAGGGATTGCAGTGTGGCCATCCCCCCTGGGGGGTGATTTCTCGCTTTCTGTCTCTCTGTCTCTATCTTTTCGGCGAGCACACGCGCCCTGTAGCAAAAACCTCTCCAAAAATAAATAAATAAATAAATAACAGTAAATAAAATAGTTATTAAAAAGAAAAAGAAAAGTAATCTCAGCACAGTGGCATGCACATACCCGGGGTTCATTAAATTTTGATTCCTTCTCTTTTCTCTTATAAATACTATGAGAAAAATGATAATGGGGTGACTGGCACCTTGGAAGCATCGTAGCCCCATCCTGTCAGGCTTGTGTGCAGCTCTCCAGCCTGTTATTATCCTCCGACTTCTTCCCTTCTCTCATCTGACCAAAAGAACCACCTACCCAACCTCAAGTCACACCCTGTGTTCAGTGTGTTGCTTTCACAACTGACTGCTAGGGCTGCCACCCCAATTACTGCATGCCTAAATATTCCTCACTTTTCAAGGCCCAGTTCAAGTGCCAAGCTATTTAGGAAGCATTCCCTGACTTCTCACTGGATGTAAACACTGCCTCTTCTGAGTTATCACAGAGTTTTTGCTGGATCTCTCATCACTTTCTCTTTCTGTCATAAAGAGGTAAGACTACTGCCCTGTACCCCTCCACTGGCCGACAGTGAAGCTGTTTGAGAGATAAATATTGAACACACGTCATCTTGGAAACCTTCGGGAGAGTGCCCTGCACAGAGCAGAAACCCAGCAGATCATGTTGTCTGAATAAATGAAGAATGATGTGTTTATCTGAGGTGGAAGAAGAGGGCAAACAATAACTCTTCAGAAAGGGCACAGAAGGGGAAGGGAAATTACACTACTTGCACACCTACTGTGTAAGGTGTCATTGCCATCTGTAATTGTGTGTGTGTGTGTGTGTGTGTGTGTGTGGACACACTAATGGTTTATTATCTGTTGGTGATAGCATGCATAGCATTCTCAACTGGACTGGTCTGAGGTGTATTTCATGTTAGGTAAATTCTCTTTGCAAGCTAAATTATGTATAATGATTTAATATATTTAAAAAAATTTTAAGTACTTTTAGACCTAAAAAAGAGGGGGAAGGGAGTCCTTTGAGGTTGGTTTTCCCACTTGAATGTTAGCATCCGAAAAAGTCTTTGTATAAATGAGAGGACTCAGAAGAGAGGTGAACCCAGAGTGACTGAGAAGTTGAGTCATAGCTGGCCTCTGTATGCAGAGCGTTTGCTGTAGGGCACAGGAGAGGTCCCTTTTCTGCAACAAGCGTGTCCTCTGTGACACCCTTCACGTTGCTGGCATGAGGCATTTCTTGAAACATCTGCAACAAAGTCTTTTCTCCCCACTTCATGGCTCAGAGAATGACGGTTCAGATTTTCTAGGGGAAACGAGGATAGACTCTAGAAGATCTTTTTAATGAATCATGTCAGGTTTGGAGGTGTCCAAGTACCTCTGCTGGAAAGCATGTACGTCTCGGACTCAGCTCTTAGTTTCTGGATCCCTTTGACCATTTCCTGTATTGATCCTGAACCTGCTGGCTGAGAAGGCAGTAGACCAGGAAGATGACTCCCTGCAGGGTGTTGATGATGGTGAAGAGGTAGGCCATGACCTGGGCACCTGGACCCACCTGCAGGAGGCCCAGACACCAGGTGCAGCCCAGGATGAGGAACTGAGTTAGCGCTTTAAAGGTCAGCATCCTTGCGTTCTGGCGGGTGGGCACATCACTGTTGAGGGAGGACAGTTTGCTTTTCAAAAGCCAGGTAGTGATCAGAAAGCAAGTTAAATTGACAGAGAATATGGTGCAGATGGGTCCAAGAAGTGCCCATATGAGTCCTTTCTCTGGGCGGAGCCAGCAGCGCCTAGAAGTCCCGTAAAGGCCAGGCTGACTCCTGCAGAGATAGCCACAGTCTTAGCCCGGACTCCGTACCCCACAGGGTACATGAATCTGTTCATGCCGCAGTAGTGGACCACCATCAGGTTCCGCACAGTGAGGAACAGGTGCAGGCCCTCCCGCAGCTCCAGGTGAAGGAGGCCAGGTAGAGGTAGTGCAGGGCCCCTGCAATGATGGCGCACAGCACCTTTCCCCTGTGGCCCCTCTGTGATCCGCTCGCCTCCATTCATCTCTCGCACGCATGCGCCGCCATCCGTCATTTCAGAGGTCGAAAATGAAGTTCAGAAAGCAAGTAACTGACGTCAGGAAAGCTCCGATGGGCACGGCTGTGTGCCGCTGCTGTCCCCAGTGCTTTATGAGTGTGCCATTTCATCCCACACAATGGCCCTCACGGCGCAGCATTGACCTCACTTTGTGAGTGAAGAAACTGAGGCCGGAAGAAGTTGTGTAGGTAACCAAGTTTCTAAGCTCATCTCGGAGTGGTAGTGGTGGGGAGGAGGGGAACTTTACATTTTACACTATAGGGCCAGTCGGTGTGGTGGTTACGGTGGTGGATCCCACATGGCCAAATGCATGGTTCAAATCCTGGACCCGACGACTTGAAAAAGACACCAAGTGTGTGTGCATGCATACTCCCGATCCCAAAAGGAGAATGGAGGAGAAGGGATTGAAGTATGGCCTTCCCCCTGGGGGGTGATCTCTCACTTTCCTTTTCTCTGTCTCCAGTGAGTGCACACACCCTATGGCAATAATAAAACATAAAAAATAATAAAAAGTACACTACACCTCAGATGTGTACAATTATTAGGCACTTTATTTATTTATTTATTTATTTATTTATTTATTTATTTATATTTTTTTGGAGAGGGTGCGTGCGCTCACCAGACAGAGAGAGACAAAGAGACAGAAAGTGAGAAATCACCCCCCAGCGGGGATGGTCGCGCCGCAATCCCTTCTCCTCCATTCTCCTCTCGGGATCTCGGGCACGCACGCACACGCGCCTGGCATGAGTTTTAAGCCACTGGGTCCGGGACGCGAACCGTGGTCGACTATGTGGGAGTCCAGCGACATAGCCATTACGCTAACTGCTGGTTCCCTAGGCACTTTATTTTTTATACCTGGTCCTTTTGTCATCTAGTGATGTGTTTATCTGAGGTGGAAAAAGAGGGCAACCGTAACTCTTCAGAAAGGGCGTAGAAGGGAAGGGGAATTACACGACTTGCACACCCATTGTTCACCCACCCCACTGAGGAGAAACAGACTAAAATATGGCAAGGCATAGATCTCATGGTTTTGTGGGGAGGGGGAGTAATAGAGTTTGGGGGGTTGTTTTTGTTTTTAGTTCTCTCAGTTTCTTTTAAATAAGTATTTAACTCAGGGCTCAAACTTCCTACCAGGCCTATTTCCCCCTCATTAAGGTTTCTTTGGTTTTGTTTGTTTGTTTTTAAGTCTATTTATTTACTTCATGAATGAAGAGACAGAGAGCCTCCTCCCCAGAAGGCTGGTCCTTGTCTTGATCTCCAGGTTCTTACTGCCCTAAGTGAAGTCCCTAATGTGCCTATAACAGGAGGCCCCGGCTCGCACTTGCAGCTAATATCCATGCCAAAGAAGCTGCGGCCTGTCCCTTAGCCTGGTGTCCATCTCTCAGCCTGCTCCATCCCTTAGCCTGGTTAGGCTCGGCTGGAACCCACTTGGGCCTGGCATTCCCTCCATCTCTCCTGCTGCTGCACAGCAGCACCCAGCTCTCAGGAGTGCAGCAGGCCTGGGGTTCGGCCTGGTCTTTGGGGTGGGTGGTCCCCCTCATACTTCTGCTCTGGCATTCCCTCTAGGCCCACCGCAGAGGTCATGGCAGGCCTGTTGCCCTCAGCCCTCGACCTTCTGCATTCCCCACTGGGGCCCTCAGCTGCTTCTGGGTCAGGCTGGGGAGCACCCCAGGTCAGGGTGGGGCCATCCACAGGGCAGTCTCCTCTCGGGATTCCTTAAGCAGGAAGAGGGTACAAACTACACTGCAATTCTCCCCTTGTAAGTTCAGGCAGCCGAGCCAGCCAGGTCATGAGTATCTGGCTGCTTGCTTTTCTCTGTCCTTCCCTCTCAGCCTCCCCCTCCTCAGCTTCCCCTTCCCCAGCCCTGGCCCCACCCCCCATGTTGAAAGGACTTTCTCTTCTACTGCTGGGCATCTTGTTCCCTATACCATGTTTTCCTCTTTCCTGAGATGCCATTGGTCATTTTTCCTTCCCAGAGCCACAATGGCTGAGCAGCCGCAAGGAAAATTCATAAAGAAAGTATTCTGAAAGTACTCTCCTGTTCTAGTCGTAGCACTAGGAATTAAACCCAAATGGGTCTACCTCTAAAGTTTTGTTCTTAAACACTGTTACATACCTCAATACTGTGGAACTAAAGTAGCGTAGATCTGGGAGTTGAACCTACGCCTAATCCAACCTCATATTCCAAGCTCTCTCATGTAACCATTTTTCTCCTCTCACCTATAGGTCCTGACCCCTCCAGACACATCCTGGAGCCTGCAGGCTGTGACGTAGCCGAAGCAGGGACCCCAGAGCCCTCGCCTCCGCACCAGCTCCATTTCCTCCCTCCAGGTGAGCAGAATCCACAGGTACCTCGTGTTGACTCAAGAGTGCTTTAGAAGAAGAAATGCAGACCTTTCTTTGAAAGCACATGCACATTTGCTTTTCTGCTTTGGATCACTTAAGGCAGGCTGGAGTGGCCTTTTAATAGATTTGTTTTGTGGTTGGTTTATTCTTCCAAAGGGGTGAATGGATTCACTTAGCTGTGTAAAGGAGGAGAGGCAGTTTGTGAGCCAAGTGGAGCAGTAAACGTCACAGCAGGTTGAAGACTGCTGCCGTTTCCCCTGGGCCACAGAAACACGCTCGAGCTATTAACTCTGCTGCTTTGCCACGAGGTTGGTTTCATTTTGTGTTTCCCTTAGACATTCAGGGTCTGTTTTACTCACCTGGAAAGTTGCACAATCTTGACAAGTACAAGGCAATTAAGAGATTCCTAACTGCTGCTGCCACTGCTATAGATTAGGAAGTGGAGGGACCAGCAGTTAGCGTAATGGCTATGTCGCTGGACTCCCACGTAGTCGACTACGGTTCGCATCCTAGACCCGGTGGTTTAAAAACTCATGCCGGGCGCGTGTGCGTGCGTCCTGCCCAAGATCCCGAGAGGAGATTGGAGGAGAAGGGATTGCAGCATGGCCATCCCCCCTGGGGGTGATTTCTCTCTCTCTGTCTCTCTCTGTCTGGCAAGTGCATGTGCCCTATGGCAAAAACGTCTCAAAAAAAAAAAAAAAGAAAGAAAGAAAGAAAGAAAGAAAGTGGAAGAAAGGACATTAGCCTGGGAAATAAAAGACTGCGCCTTCACTGGTAAATAGAACTGGAGAGCTAAGAGGCAATTTCCCAGCGTGTTCTGATCAATACGAACTATATTTACTCAAAATACGACGGGTCATAAGTTTCAGAAAGAGGCAAAGATAATGTACTTCCTTGACTACTTCAGTGCTTTGCTATTTAGCTGGAGAAACCCAGTTTAAGAATTTAATTTAGCAAATATTTATCGAGTTCCTGCTGCACCAAAGGAAGACGCTGGGTGGGTCAGAGTTTTCATTACAAAGACAACTAGGACTTGATCTTGAACCTCATGTGGTTTCTGACTGGGGGTGGGGGGTGCACAGTTGATAATATAAAGTCTCTGCTCCCTTAAAAAAAAAAAAACCCTCCCTGTTTTAACCCTGTCCCTACAGTATTTCTCAGCCTGGATTCTGGAAATACTGATGGACATGGACTGTTTCCCACTCCCAGCTGCTGGTTGGCGCTCTGTCCTGCTTGAACAGCCACATCTCCTTGCACACTGTAATCTTTAACCTCCCAAATTACTATACGTAGCAAATAAAAGTTGGGGGCATAGTCAGGCCTGGATGCACGGTGACTTAGGAGGCTGAGACAGGAGCAGCCTATGTTTGAGGCCAGCCTGGGCAACAAATCTAGCAAGATCCTGTCTCCAAAAAAGGGGAAAAGGGGCATACTGAAACTAAAAGGCATTTGTTTGTACTTGAATTCATACTCAACTGGGCATGCTGGATTTTATCTGGCGACACTCTCTCTGACTTACCTGCAAGCTCTAACCTAGCAACCATCTCTTCCTTCTTGAGATGACCTTTTCCTTTAGCAGATGAGACATTGACTGACATCTTTCATTCCTTATCTTCCTTCTCCTGAGACCAACCTCAGTCTCTTTCACAGCCTCCACTTCCTCTCCATGATAGTAACTCTTGCATTCCATCAGCAATCCATCCTCTGTTCTTCTGTCTTTCACACTTCCCAGAACATCTGTCACATAGTCATGGCCTCATCCAAGGTGGCATTCACATTGTTGAGTTAACATCAAGCCAGAGAGTGAATTTGCCTATATTCACTTCAAATCTCCATACCTCCTGATCTCTTGGGCAATTCCAAGATGTAGCAGAGTTTCCCAAACTCACCATGTTGCAAATTTTACTCATGTGTTTCCTCTCTGCTCCTGCTCCTCCGGGTCTCAGTGAATTTACACCACCGTCCAACTCACTGCCCAAGTCAGAAACTGAGCAACTACTCTTCATTCTGCCCTCTCCCTCCTCATAGCCCCTACATTTAACTTGCCCCATTGCAGGAAGGATTCTATCTTCCAAAGCTCTCTCATCTGTCCCTCCTCACTCTCTGCCACTGTCTTATGACTGGCCATCATCTCTAACTTAGACCTCCTAATTGGTCTTTGTCTCCATTCTACCTCCCCAGTCTATCTTCCACACTGTCCCCTGAAGGATGGTGTCAACACAAAAGTCATATTATATCCTTCTTTTGCTTCATTGGTTCCTCCTCAACCATTGGGTAGCTTGACACATGGTAAACGCTCACTTCTCCAAACTCATCCATTTTCATGGAACAACCTCAGCCATAATGAAAACACACTCTCTTCCCCAAGCACATGGTATGATCTCTGAGTCTGATTTCAGAGCCAGGGCTCTTTCTGTAGCATACTCCTACCGACACTTGAAACCACGGGAAACTACTTTTTCTCCCATACTCAGGTCAAGCTCTGTCTCCCTGCCGAAGCCTTCCTATATTCTCCAAGGAAACATGGCGGTTGGAGAGGATGAATGGTGAACATGTGCTGTGTTTCTCCAGTTTCGCATTTCGCTAATCTCTGTGAGACGTGATCTCTTTGCAGGGATTACGTTTATTGTTATTGCTTGCACATCACACTGGACCCTGAACTCCTTGAACATAGGGACCTTCTGTTTAGCTTTATTTTGTTCTTATTTAGAACTTTAGAAAGTTTAACCAACACCTGTGTTCCAAATTGTCCAGGATTGATCACTATTAGTATTTTGTTGTATTTGCTGCCAATATTATTTACTCCTTTGATCCTACGCTCATCCCTCAGAAGCAAAACTGAAAGCAAAAAAGGCAGAAAAAAGGGTCCCAGAGTAAATGTTTAAAAAGTGCTGGGGTGTTATCTGGAAGGAACAGGAAATGGGCCAAAGGGAGTTGATCAAAACTTCCTTGTGGGGCTAGTAGATGGTGTGGTGGTCATGTCACTGGATTCCCTCACAGACGACCCCAGTTTGAGTCCTGGGCCTGGTGGCTTGAAAATCACACTGAGTGCACGTGCATGAGTGCCCAAGATTCCGGGACAAGAATGGAAGAGAAGAGACTGTGGCATGGCCATTCCCCATGGTGGGTGATTTCTCCCTTTCCCTCTCAGTGCCTCTATGTGTCTCTCCCACAAGCATTCACAGCCTAAGGCAAAGACCTTGGGGGGAAGGGAGGACCATAAAAACAAAACTTCCTTGCAATATGTTTTTCTTTTCTTTTCTTTGAGAGATTTTTGCTATAGGGCATGTGTGCTTGCCAGAGAGATAGAGAAAAAATGAGCAATCACCTCCCGGGGGTATGGTCATACTGCAATTCCTTCTCTTCCATCCTCCTCTTGAGATTCTGGGAATGCATGCACATGCACCCAGCATGAGTTTCAAACCGCTGGTCTGGGACTCAAACCGTGGTTAACCACATGAGAGTCCAGCGCTTTAACCACTACACCACCTGTTGGTCCCTGCAATGGGTTTTGAAACATTAGATATTTACTTTTTCCTTTAAAATGTGCATTTCCCCAGAGTTTGAGGGCCCATTTGAGTGGTATGCTGATGGCAAATTTAAAACATTAAATAAGAGAAAATCATATTTTATGGAAGGAGTATTGCTTTAAACTGTGGAAAAGCTTATTTTAAGTAAACTTCCAGTACTTGTTTTTAAAAAAGCTCTCTTGGTCCAGCCACATAGCACTCATGAGTTGACGCTGCTATTCAACAAACTAAGGCCACACAGGATGCCTGGGTTTGATTCTGGCTCACCAGAAAGACAGAGGGTGGTGGCATATATCTGTAGTCCTAGTTACTTGGGGGGTTGAAGCAGGAGGCTTATGCCATAGCCAAACCCAGTCTTAAAAACTGTCTCAACCAGCCTGAGAAACTATATACCAAAATAGTTATTGTGATTATCTATGGGTGGTAGAATTTGAGGCAATTTTTTTTTCCTCTCTGCCTACCTGCATTTTGTTTTATTTTCTGTCATAGGGCATGTGAGCTCACCAGAGAGAGAGACAGTGAGAGGGAAAGTAAGAAATCACCCCCCCAAGGGGAATGGCCATGACACGATCCCTTCTCTTCCATTCTCTTCCTGGGATTTTGGGCACACACACACATACGCCTGGTGTGATTGTCAAGGTTTAGGACTTGAACTGTGGTCGACCATGTGGGAGTCCAGTACCTTAACCACTATGCCACCTGCTGGCTCCCTGCGTGCATCTTTTTAAAGTAGTAAAGAAGAGGGAAGGTGCTGTTAAAATGCATTCTAAGTAATATCCAAAAAATGTTAAACAGTTTGAGAATTTTTTCATGATAGACATAGATTTGAAGAGAGAGATTATCTGTTGACAGCCTAGAATTCGAAGCTTGACTGTAATGGGATTGCTCTCTATTGGGATTATGGATTGATTGACTGTACCACCCAGGGAACAAACAGCTGACCTCAAATCACATGCCAATATATTCACAGTTAAACAATCACAGACGACGTTATAAAGCACACAAAATGCACAGTGGTTAAAAATAATAAACAAATGAAGCTTCTGTGTTTCTTGCCTGAGAACAAGGGCCTGTTCTTCTAGTCTTTATAATGAAATAGTGAGACTCTGTGGACAAAATGCAGCAGTTGGTAAATGTTTTAAAAGAAGCATTGCAAATATGCCATAGAATCGGAGTGCTGACTTCACCTGTGGTTGACTGAGAAGGAAGGACTGGCCATGAGCAGGTGGCTAGTGGGTCTCTAGATAATAATTTCACACAGAAAATAACCATTCAAAAAACTAAAATCTCTTTTTTTTTTCTTTCTTAAAGTCAAGGGTTTGAATCTGGCTTTTAAAACAGGATAAGTATTTCTTAATGCAAATGTGATTTATTTAGAGATTTTTCACGTATGTTCTTAAAACCAGGTTGTGCTTTTCCCCATAAAGGTAACATCCCTCTTCCAGGACAGAATACAGTTGATAAAACAGTCTAGAAAGCTTTGCAAAATTTCTATTTTGAAAGCAGAACACCACATTTTATTTTATTCCTGTGCAGTTGGCAGAGAGAGAGAGAGAGTGAGCAGCAAACCCAAATCCCCAGTTTGGTTTCTTCTCATGAGATGCTCACTTGGGTTTAGTTGTTTTTAGTTCTCCTTGCTTTCTGGGACAGGAGAGTCGTGCTAATGTTTGCTATTTGAATTTCCAAATGGTGGAGGTAGGTTTTGGAACCTCTGCACTAACCAGTCCTGAAATACCTTCTTAGTGTGGAATCAGGCATCCACATTTCTCTGAAATTTTTCTGGACAGCTTGCCAGGATGCCACAGGGTACAAACAAATACTATAATATGAAATGGAATCATTGGTGGTGATATTTATGTTCAATGGGCAGTGAACTGAGGATGGCAGGTCAGCCAGCCAGGCTGCATTCCAATGAGTGTCCTTTAGAGAGTTGACCTTCTGCTTGTTGGACCTCTTTCAACTAGATGATAAGAGGGAGATCATGAAGATGTTTATACATTCATTCAGTCAGGCAGTCAGTCAACAGATCGTTTTTGGGTATTTACAACATATAAGCACTGATATCGATCAATAATTTTACAAAGAATAGCAAGTTAGATATGTGAAAGTATTTCAAATTTACAGTGAGTTTTCATCTGTCTCACTTCAAAGAAGCTAACTTGGGCCTGGTCTTTCTACTCAAAATGCTTATACTCTAGTAGAGGAGCTAATGCATGTAGATGAATCACTATGGTAGAGTAGAATACCACACATACTTCAAGGAAAAAAGCAAGTCTCTTATCAGGGAGTGGTTAGTCATCTAGGAGTCCCATGCCAGCGTCTTTACATTTACAAGAGTTCAAAAGAGGGAGAGATCAGCTTTGGTTCAGGATGAGTCTGAGCAAGACATACGTTCATGGTGAGATTTTGGATATGTGAATATGGAGCATAGAGTGGCTGTACTTTTGTCATCTTCAAATTATTTAAAGGTGTGCTCTTTTGGTTTCTAGCTCAACATCATCTTTAAGACTATGTGCACAAGAGTCATTTGGTTTATTTTGCAGCACCCATACTTTGAAATTTAGAAGCATTTTTGGAGTGTAAAAGATAATCGGACCCAGGGCCAGCAGATGGTATGGTGATTAAGGCACTGGTCTCTCACATGGTTGACCATGGTTCAAGTCCTGGCCCTGGTGGCTTGCTTTCTCACTCTCTCACTCTGGTCAAACTGAATAATAATAATAATAAATAAAATAAATAATTATTTAAAAAATGATAATCAGATCAAGTCAGATAATTCATGGGGAATTAAACCTATTGACAACACATCTAAGCCTCACACTTCGACCATTTTTTGAAGCACCACAGTTTAGGGATTACTTTTTTTTTTTTCAACTTTTGGGGAAATAATATGTAGACTTGAGATACTTCAGTCATGAACTTGGTCCTAAAATTTATAACTCTTTCATAGAATTGCACAGAGATTCATCATGCTGCTTAGGGAGCAATACTTCTCCTGGCTAAAAGATAATTGTTCAGTAAACACTTTCTGTTTCAACTCTTTATTCTGATAAATGTTCTAATATGATGTATAATGATTTCTTGCCTAGATAATAAATATAAGTTTTTATTTTTTAATCATTTAGTATTTTGTGATATCTCAGCTTTCTTATTCTGAATGGCAGTTGCCATCGAACAGGACTATAGATAGGAAATGTAGGTGTTTTAGATGAATGTGTACTGACATCATGGGTTTCCTTGAAAACAAGTTATTCACTAGATTCCCTCCTGTGTGTGTGCAAAAATGAATTAAAAAGAGAATTAAAAAATAATAGTTCATTAGGAATTTTGACTAGTCTGGTATTTTGCATTTTTTTCCTTTGCTTATAATTTACAACATTCATCTTGTTTTTATGACTCTCATGTCCTGATTGTGTCCAAAAAAATGAAAAACTGCCTTAGAAATCTTTCATGTTTTTACAGCCAGAGAAAATAGGGAATTACCAAGTTTTGAGCTTTATACAACCTTATTTTTCCAACTTATTGAAATAAACAAAAAGTATGTCTCTCAAGAACACACTCAACAAGCTGAAGTCTTATGATTAAATAAAAAACATTAGTCATATTTACTTCTGGATAATTTTCTTAAACTTTCAAACTGCCAAAATCAACAATTACCCCCCCCATTCAAAAACCATGTAAAATGAAATGCATTTCAATGGATTGGAACATTTCTGTGACTCTCTAAATACTCTTCTGTGACGAGGCGGAAATGGAGATGAGAAGCAAAGTCTACTTACAAATATAGAAAATGTTTCGCACACCAAGTGAGTGTGTCCATGTTTTTCTGTTTCCATCTGGATCGTTTTCAGTGTGCTTACTTATTTTTAGGTTGGCATTTTAGAAGGAAGATGAAATGGCTTCAGGAAATGATGTGAAAGGTTAAGAAGATGGATGAGAAGTCTAAGTCAAGAGCTGTCATGGAGGAAAACGTAGCCTCACAGTTTCATGTTCAATAGCTTTCTTAGGAACACTAGATTCACCTTTTTGCTTAATCAATGTCTTTGAACCCTGTAAACTTGAGTAGCTATGCCAGAGTGTAAAGGATTGTAAGAAAAGTGTAGAACGTGAAGACGTGTAGACATAGGGGAAGCAGAGTAACCAAATAGTGAAATGAGAACAGGCTCCAAAACAGGATTACACTATTTTTTTTTTTAAGTCTTTGGAGTCATGTGGGAGAAAAAGGCATGAATTAGAACAAAGGGCAATTTGGTAATGTTACTCATGTTGAACCCAAACAACCTACCAGAGCTGAATTACATCATCTTTAAAACAGTGTTGAGGAAATAAGCCTTAAGAATTGGCATAAATATTTACTATTTTCCTAACATTCTGAGAAGTCACAGACATCTTCACATTCTCTTATCTCCTTTACGTAGTAATGAGTCAATGAAGTATCAGATGACTGTGCCTTCAGTCAGCCATCCAGGGAACCCGTGCACTACAACAGGTCACGAAAACAGAGAAGGACAATGACCGTCCTTCCCACTGTTTAGATGCCCCATGCTTGTCTTTGAGCAATGCCAATCATGTCCTCTTGTGATTCATGATTCTAGGTTGTCCTTGGCTTCTGTACCCAAATTCTAGACTGGGTTTGGTATTTGTTCATCCTTGACTGAATCTAGGATCTCAGTCAAGACTTAAGCTCATATTCATCCTTTAAAATCTTCCCACTACAGGGATTAGCAGATGGCATAATGGTTACATTGCTTGACTCCCACATGGCCAACTGTGGTCTGAGTCCAAGACCTGGCGACTTCAAACTCATGTGGGTGTGGGTGTGTGCATGTCTGAAATCCTAAGAGGAGAATGAAGGAGAAGGGATTGCAGTATGGCCATTCCCCCTGGGGGCTGATTTCTTGCTTTCTGTCTCTCTGTCTCTCTGGTGAGCACATTCACCCTATAGCAAAAATCTCTCTCAAAAAAAAAAAAAATCTTCTCACTACATATTGCTTTAATGATTCTTCAGGCATCTTTATACTCAGCTTGGTTCTAGTCGACATAGACATAGCCTCAGTCAGATACTCTTGGCCCTGGCCAAAAGAGAGACCAGAAAAAGTTGTGGTTTTCACTAAGGATACAAAGCTCCACACAGTGGGACCTTTCCTTCCTTGTCTTCACAGGCTACACTACATGGAATTGCTCCTGTGCACTGATCTGCCATTAACCGAGTCCAACACTTCCTGCACTGACACAAAGAGAAAATCCTGTTCGAGATCTATCAGGGGTCCTTTCCCTTTCTTTTTGGAGAGATTTTTGCTATAGGGCGCATGCGCTCACCAGACAGACAGAGAGAGACATAGAGACAGAAAGCGAGAAATCACCCCCCAGGGGGGCTGGTCACGCCGCAATCACTTTTCTTCCACTCTCCTCTCGGGACCTTGGGCATGCACACACACGCGCCTGGCGTGAGTTTTAAGCCACCGGGTCCGGGACGCGAACCGCGGTCGACTATGTGGGAATCCAGTGACATAGCCATTACGCTAACTGCTGGTTCCCCCTTTCTCTTTTCTTATCCTTTTTCTCTTTCTCTCCTCTGTTCTTTCTTTCTTCTTTCTTTCTTCTTTCTCTCTCTCTCTCTATTTCTCTCTTTCTTTCTTCCTTCCTTCCTTCCTTCCTTCCTTCCTTCCTTCCTTTCTTTCTTTCTTTCTTTCTTTCTTTCTTTCTTTCTTTCTTTCTTTCTTTCTTTCTTTCTTTCTTTCTCTTTCTTCAGAAGTCTCTACTTGGCTCTCTCTATGAGTCAGCCCCTATGCTAGGGGCCAGTATTATAAAGCTACTGATCCTGCTCTCCATAAACTCACATTTTAGTGGCTTTTGCCTTGAAGAAATAAGACCAACTAAGCACCACATTCATCGACTTGTTCAAAATCTTATTTTTATTATTATTTTTTGTCTTTGTTTAATACAAGGAAGAATATGAATTCATTTGCTCTTTGTCTCCTACTGGCTACTTAATTAAAGGCATTAGGAAGAGCTTCAGGGAAAAAATGCATGTCTTGCAGAGCTGTAACCAGGCCAACCTTAGATCTTTAGTAATTTTTTATCTTTTTGATGTAAATTTGTTAACTTTTTTTTAAAATTCATTTTAAAGTGATTATAGGCCCATGGGAAGTTGCAAAAGTAGTGCATAGTGTCACTTGAATGCAGCCTCCCCCAAGGGTGACATCTTATATGACTGCAGTACAGTATTAAAATCAGGAAACGACATATACTGACACTATACCATAGTGTCAGTATAATATAATATATATGTATAATATCATGTTAAGTAGACTACAGACCTTATCCTACTTTCACCAGTTTTTATATGCCCTATTTAGAGGGATGGACGTGTCTGTAATTCTCTGCAGTGACACCCCTCATGCAAATTGTGTAACCATCACAATGACCAGCATGCATACCTGTGTTGCGCCCTAATGCTACCTCTTTAGAGTCACACCTTAACCCATCTCTGTCCCCTGACAACCACTAATCTGCTCTTCATCTCTACAGTTTATCACTTGAGGATGTTATATAAACAGAGTCCTTTTTGTATGTAACCTTTTGGTTTTTTTTTTTTTTTTGGAGAGATTTTCACTGTAGGGGGCGTGCGCTCGCCAGACAGGCAGAGAGAGACATAGAGACAGAAAGCGAGAAATCCCCCTCCAGGGGGGATGGTCACGCCGCAATCCCTTCTCCTCCATTCTCCTCTCGGGATCTTGGGCACGCACGCACGCGCGCCCGGCGTGAGTTTAAAGCCACCGGGCCCGGGACACGAACCGCGGTCAACTACGGGGGAGTCCAGCGACATAGCCATTACGCTAACTGCTGGTTCCCTGGGGTTTTTTTTAAAGAATTATTTTATTTAACTTTATTTATTTTCAGTGTGGTCAGAGAGGGACAGAGTGAGAAAGAGAGAGAAAGGGGGTGGGGGTGAGAGAAAGAGAGAGCGAGTGAGAGAGAGAGCAAGAAAATAAGAAGCCGCCAGGTCTGGAACTCGAACTGTGGTCGGCCATGTGGGAGTCCAGTGCCCTTAACCACCACGCCATCTGCCAACCCCAAGTATGTATTTGAGATTTTATTTTATCACTAATCCTCCCAATAATTCATTCTTTTTCAACATTGAGTTGTATGCCATAGTAGGGATACCAGAATTTGTTTAATCGTTTACTCATTGAAGGACGTTTGTGTTGTTTCCGCCTTTTTTACTAACACGAAGCTGCTAGGAATGCTCATGATAGTTTTTGTGTGAACATCAATTTTCATTTCTCTGGGATAAATGCCCAAGAATGTAATTGCTTGGTATAATAAGTGCATGTTTTAGTTTTATAAGAAATGTCTGCTTGATTGTTTTTAAAAAGACAGCTATATCGTGGTACAATTGACATAAAATACACTGTATATATTTAAATTCCACAATTGTTTTTAATCTCAACAAAATTATATACCGTAAAGCCATCATTCCAAAAATAAATAATAAACACATTCTTTATCCCTCCGAAGCCTGCCCTTGCCTGCCCCAACCCATCCCAAGGCAATCACTGATACATTCTCTGTCACTATGGATTAGTGTGCAGTTTCTAGAATTTTATATATATGATATCATGCTTTTTGGGAGGCTAGGATATGGATTCTTTCAACATAATTATTTTAATATTCATCCTCATTGTCATGTGTACTGATGATTAATCCCTTTCTGTTGCCGAGTAGTATTCCATTATGTTGATATACCACAATCTGTTTCTCCATTCATTTGTTGTTGAATATTTGGACTGTTTACAGTTTGGGGCTCTTGAAAATAAAGCTGCTATGCACGTGTCTTAAGGATGTCCTCAGGAGTGAGCTTTCTGGAGCCTGAAGCAAGGAGAGGAAGTAAAGAGGAGAAGGAGCACCAGCTTATGCTAGAAACGGCCCAGAACAGGAAGATTCTTCCAGAACAGTAGCATGGCAACAGTACATTTTATTTGTGTGCCACTTTAAGGTTCACAAGACATTTTTGCCTTCATTATCTTCCTTAAGTTAACCAAAATTTTCCCCTGGCAATTGCGACAGGTGTTAATATCACCAACTTACAGGCGAGAAAATTGATGCTGACATATTTAAGTTCTTGGCCAGAGTTATATAAGCTCGGAAGTCAAAGGGTAGTATTAATCTTCTTTGCTGACCTTTGACCTCTTCCCTTCAGGTGTAGGGGAAAAAAAAAAAAGGTCAGATTTTCTACCTAAATTTTTTTTGTTAAAGTTTATTTATTTTATTACTTTCATGGATGATAGAAGAGAAACAAAGAGACAGCACTCCCAAAAGGGTCTTGATGCCACAGTCCAGCCCTTCCCTCAGCCAGCCCCAGGTCATGGGTATACATGAGCCAAGCATACTCAGGGAGGTTTTGGGACATGGAACTAAAACCTCTCTGGGTAGGTCAGCCTCATTGAACATTGCCTTTTACTACTGCATCACCATCTGTCTCCCTTAAGAAATTCCAGTGCGCACACAAACCTGATTGATTCTCAAGGATATTTTAATCTGCCAGAAAAAAAAAATTGTTCAATTGCTTAGAATCCCCAGCCTGATGGTGTAGTTGATAACAAATTGAACTGCTGCTGGAAGCCACATTGTCCACTGGGTGTTCAGATCTCTAGGTCAGCTTAAGAGCATGCTGGTTGCATTGTATCGATGCCCAAGAACCTGACATGCTGGAGGTCCAGGACAGGGGGCTGGGGAGAGACAAGGTACTTCTCTTTTTCTCTCACTTTCATTCATATGCATGTCCTCTCTAGTCTGAATAAAATAAGGAAATGTAAAAAAATTGCTTAGAGAAGGTTAAAGGTTATTTTGATTTCATTATTTGTTCATTTCTCTGTGAGTATAAAAGACATTTGTGGGGACCAGCAGGTGGCATAAAGGCTACATCACTGGACTCCCATGTAGTTGACCGCAGATCGAGTCCCAGACCTGGTGGCTTAAACTCATGCTGGGCGCATGTGCATGTGTGCCGATCCCGAGAGGAGAATGGAGGAGAAGGGATTGCCACGTGGCCATCCACGGGGCTGGGGGAGGGGAGGGGGCTGATTTTTCACTCTCTGTCTCTCTCTGTCTTTCTGGTGAGCACACATGCCCTATAGCAAAAACCTCTCCAAAAAAAAAGACATTGTGGGGAGCAGGCAGATGGCATGGTATTTGGGGGGGCATTGGACTCCCACATGGCTGACTATGGTTTGAGCCCTGGACCTGGCGGCTTGCTTTCTCACTTTCCCTCTCTCTATGCCACTCTCTGATCAAATTAAAATAAGAATAATAATAAATAAACAAAGTTAAGTAAAATAATTCTTTAAAAAAAGACATTGTGCTATGGATTGGGAGAATTCTACAGTCCTTTTTAAATGACCATATTGGTACTTATAAACAGGAAGTCCACTGATGTATTATGATGATTCTAGGATACCTCCCCACCTTCAGAACCAAGTAGAACTTTGTAGAATAAAAAATACAATATCTGGAGTCAGCAGGTGGCATGGTGGTTAAGGTGCTGGACACTCCCACATGGCCGACCATGGTTTGAGTCCTGGACCTGGTGGCTTGCTTTCTCACTTTTCTGCCTCTCTCTCTCTCTCTCTGTGTGTGTCTCTCTCTGGTCAAATTAAAATAAATGAATGAATGAATGAATACAAATTAAGTAAATAATTTTTAACAAAAGAAAAATACAATATCTGAAGTGAAATTATTACAATTTTATGTGATTTATAGCATATTAGACATGCAAATAAAGGCCAAATAATTTGAAAAAAATAGTAGTATAAATTTTCCAAACCAAAGCACAAAGAGAAAAAAAAAATACCAAGACTTTGTGATCTGTCAGACAATGTTATTTCATGTGCTTGCAGCTAGCATCCCAGAAAGAAAAGCAGGACAAGTGTTGAGGAAATACTGATCTGTTATTTCCATTTGGTCCATTCCAAAATAGATGAAAACTATAAACTCACAAATCTGCTAGCTCAACAAACCATTTGACAGAATAAATACAAAGAAAATTAAACCAGGTTATATTGTAATGAAACTGCTGAAAACTAATGGAAAAGAAAATCTTAAAAAGGAAGAGAACTGGGCCAGCAGGTGGCATGGTGGTCAAAAGCATTGGACTCCCACATGGTCGACTGTGGTTCGAGTCCTGAACATGGCAGCTTTCTCTTTTTCTCTTTCTGGTCAACATTGAAAAAATGATAATGGATAAATAATTCTTTAAAAAAAAAAAGAAATAGAAAGGAAGAGCACTAGAAGACATATTTTATACAGAGGAGCAAAAAAAATTTTTTTTTTGAAAGACAGATTTTTGCTATAGGACATGTACACTCACTAGAGAGAGACACACACAGAAAATGAAAAATCGTCCTTCAGGGGAATGGCCACACTGCAGTTCTTTCTCCTCCATCCTCCTTTTGTAATTTCGGGCTCATATGCACACATACCCAGCATGAGTTTCAAGTCACCAGATCTAAGACTCAAGCTGTGGTCAACTATATGGGAGTCCAGCACCTTAACCTCTATGCCACTTGCTGGTCCCAGCAAAGATTAAAAAACAAACAAACAAACAAAAAACACTTATTACTTCCCTTAGGAAACAATGTAAGCTAGAAGTGAGTGGAAAGGCATCTTTGAATTGCTGAAAGAAAACAAAAACTGGCTAACCTAGAATTTTATATACTATGAACATATCCTTTAAAAACGAAGGTGAATGTCAGCCTCATAGCCTAGTGGTTAAGGGAACTGGATCCCACTTGACCAATTGTGGTTTGAATCCTGGACCCAGCAACTTGAAAAACACATCAGGTATATGTGTATGCATGTCCCAAATCCAACAGGTGGGAGAAATGAAGGAGAAGGGTTGCAGCATGACCATGCCCATTAGCATTTAGACACTGTGGGGTGCTTTCTCCCTTCACAGTCTTCTGCTTCTCTCTGGGGAGCACATCCTTCTCACAACTAACAAAAGGAAAGTGAAATCAAACTCTGCAGATAAACAAAAACCAAGAGAAGTCAGTCACTGGCAGATTTTTACTGCATTAAGTGTTAAGAGCATTTTCTCAGGCTGAAGGAAATGACCCAGGCAGAAACTCTAGATTACACAAGGAATGAAACGTTCTGGACGTGTAAATGCATGGCATTCGGATGAAGGACCAGAGAGACAAATGAAAGTGTATTGAAGTAAAGTTCTTATTTGTGTCATTTAAAGATAGATTGTGATAAGTTAAAAATGCACATTGCAAGCTCTAGAGCAGCTGCCAAAACATAAAATATAGAGTTTACAAAGGGCAAGCTGGTGGTGTGGTGTTTAAGGCAGTTGGATCACATGTGGCTGATTGCATAGTTCAAATCCCAGACCTGGCAGCTTGGAAAACACGCCGAATACATGGATGTGTGTGTGTGTGTGCCCAAAAATCACGAGAGGAGAGTGGAAGAGAAGGAGCTGTGGCATGGTCATCCCCCTTGGGGGGGGGGTGCTTTCTCACTTTCTCTCTCTCCCCAGTGAGTGCATGTGCTTTATAACAGAACAGTAGTGGAGACAGAGTAGAATAATAAGAAATATTCATTATTTCAAAAAATGTCATGAAAAGAAGAGCAAAGAAACAAAGAACAAATGGCTCAAACAGAAAATAAAGCAATAAGATGGTGGGTCTACACCTAATTATACTGATAATTATATTTAACATAAACGGTCTTAGCAGCTTGATTAGAAGGCAGAGATTATCATAACAGATTAAAAAAACAACATTCGACTAAATATTTTCTACATTAAAAAAAAACAGTTTAGATATGTAGATACAAATTGTTAAAAGTAAAAGAATAGACAGAGAAACATCACAACTGATCATAAGAAAGCCGGCATGGCAACATTAATATCAGGTAAAATAGATTCAGAACCAAGAGTATTACCAGTAATGAAGAAAGGCATTTCAGAATGTAGACAAGTTAATTGAGGAAGACATAACAATTCTAGATAGATGCACACTTGACAATAGAACTTGAAATACCCAAAGCAAAAACTAACAAAATGGAAAGGAGAAATAGATAAATCCCCATATAGCTGCAATTTTCAACAAACTCCTTTCCAATAATAGATCAAATAAGTAAACAGAAAAACAGTGAAGTTAAAGAAAATGTGAACACAATCATCCAATTCAACTCACTGTTATTTGTAGGACAATATCCCCCCAAACAGTAGAATGCACTTTATTTTTGGAGAGGTCTTTTGTTTGTTTGTTTGTTTTGCTATAGGGCATGTGCACTTGCCAGAAAGGCAGAGAGAGACAGAGAGATAGAAAGCAAGAACTCCCCCCCCAGGCGGGATGGCCACGCCGCAATCCCTTCTCCTCCATTCTCCTCTTGGAATCTTGGGCACGCACACACACGTGCCTGGCGTGAGTTTAAGCCACCGGGTCCGGGACTCAAACCATAGTTGACTACATGGGAGTCCAGTGACATAGCCATTACGGCAACTGCTGGTCACGAATGCACATTCTTTTAAAGTACACATTAACATTCTTCAACTGTCTCTGATCACAACAGGATTAAATTAAAAATTAACAATCTGGAAATGGCCAATCATTTAGAAATTTAAAACCATAATTCATAAATAACCCACTAGTAACAGGAGAAATAATTAGGGAAATTAAAAAAAATTTTTGAACGGAACTATATGAGGTCACACTCTTTTAATTATCTTATTTAACTGGCTAGCAATCAGAGAAGGCTATTTTCTTCACATCTGTTCTTTCTTTTTTTTTTTTTTTTGGAGAGGTTTTTGCTATTGGGCGCGCATGCTCGCCAGAAGGACAGAGAGAGACAGAGAGACAGAAAGCAAGAAATCACCCCCCAGGGGGGATGGCCATGTTGCAATCCCTTCTCCTCCATTCTCCTCTCGGGATCTTGGGCACGTACACACACGTGCCCGGCAGGAGTTTAAGCCACCGGTTCCGGAACTGGAACCGTGGTTGACTGCATGGGAGCCCAGCGACATAGCCATTACACTAACTGCCGGTTCCCACAACCATTCTTTCTACCAGCCCCTTTGGTGTGCCCTCCTCCCCAGGACAAAACAGATACTATCTAGGTCCTCAACAGCTAGTAGTAATAATTATCATGAATCAATAGTCAACCATGCCAGGCACAGTACTAATCGCTTTATTATCATTATCTTCATCTTCGTAACAATCACTAATATGGGAGCTATTGCGATCCATTTTGTAGGCAAAGAAATGGACGTGCAGATGCAGGAGAGTTAACTTGTTCAGATCATGTAACTAATGCTATGACACAATTATAAAAGTATTCTTTAAATCCAAGTAGGCTGCCCACAGCCCACCATGTTTGACACCACGCTGTCCTAGCACCATGAAGAGCAATACACAGTTCTAGGAGATAGGGGAATACTATCTATTGATATATGGTATATACTATATGTTGTCACACAAAAGGCTTCTTATTAAATTATGGCTCTCAGCTACTTTCCCAAAACCATTATTATCTCTTTCTGGCTTAAAAAAAAATCTTGAAAAATTCTGTATTATGCTTATGTATGATACGATCTCAAGGACTGGTAAATGAATTATCTGTAATTTGAAATTGAACTTAGATCTAGAAGACAGTGATTATCAGCTCTGTGACCTTAGATACTTTGTATATACACACTTTGGCTATTATCCACAATAGCCAAAAGATAGAATTAACTCAAATACCCATCAATAGATGAATGGATAAATACATATGCAACATAGATACATAGAATGAAATATTATAATATTATTCAGCCTTACAAAGGGAGGAAATTCTGACACATGCTACATCCTGGATAAACATGCTAAATGAAACAAGCCAGCTCACCAAGACACATAGTATATATGATTCCTCTTACAGGAGGTGCCTCAACTAGTCAGATTCCTAGAGACAGAAAGGGAACGAGGGGTGTCAGTGGCCGGGGCAGGGGCAAGCGTGCAGTCCTTGACTAGTAGGTATAAAGTTTCCGTTTTGCGAGATGAAGCGTTCTGGAGATTGGCTGCACAACAACGTGAGTGAGTGTACTTAATACTACCACTGCCATACTGTACACTTCAAAATGATTACGATGGGAAACTTTATGCTACATTCATTTTACCACAATTAAAGATTTTTGTAAAAATTTGTAAAGACAAGGACTTAACGAGGCAGATAGGAGGAAGTGTTTCAGCACTGCCCCCTGCCCCACCAAAATTATGTTAAAAAATATGAACGCACAGGAGTGCGTGGTACCTCCTGGACACTCTGAGTGATTTTATACAGCCGACAGGCACACATACAGGGCTGTCCTCGTACCCTGGGCTGAAGAATTTAGACGTTATGTATAAAGCAATATTGAGTTGATATCTTTTTTTATTCAAAATAATTATCTATTTTATTTATCCATTTATTTTATTTTTTAATTTGACCAGAGAGAGACACAGAGAGAGAGAGAGAGAGAAAGCGAAGAGCAAGCCACCAGGTCTGGGACTCATATTATGGTCAGTCACGTGGGAGTGGCCAGCGCCTTATCCACTATGCCACCTGCTTGTCCCCAGAGTTGATGTCTTAAGAGTCCTCATAGAGTTAAGGGCAGAATTAACAAGATCACTCAGTTCTCCTGATTTCTAGGTTAAAACATTTCTGTTCATGTGGACATATTGAAATACGTTTAGTTATCATCTTAAGTGAAGGACCATCTGTATGAAATACTAGTATTGCAATGGTTAATGTTTAACCCATTAACTGAATTGTAGTACACCTTTCCCAAGGAGTACACTTCACACACATAAACCCTTCATTTTCTTCATTATCACTGTTAAGTCCTTTTGAAGCTGAAAAATAAATATAAATTCCCTTCACAAAAAGGAAGCTGTGAAATAGCATGTATATTATTTCTGTAAAAAAATGATAAACGCATGGAAAATGCCAGAATAACCGACAGCAAATGATAGTTGGCAATATCTTTGGGTTGTGTGATTTTTTGTTAATTTTTGGGTGTGTTTTTTAGTGTTCTTCTGTTTTCTAATGTTTCTTTACTGAGCACATAAACTAGAAGAAAATGTTGATACAGAAAAGAAGATACTCGGATTCATCCATCAAATGGCAAATTTTAAAGAATACTTTTGTAACTGTGTCAGTCTTTTCTTTTGAGTCCTTCATAATCCCCACGTAGGCCAGCCTGGATCTGCAAAAAGAGCTGAGAATGTCAGAGGGCAGCTACTAATCCAAGAAGAGCCTCAGGCTTGAAGGGCCATCCTCCACACTCTCCCCAGCTTCCCCACTGTGCTGTCCATTCCTTTCCGCCTCCTCTCAGTTAGGCTGCCTTTCTAGAACCTAAGAGCTGCCTGATGAGTTCACCCCTTAAACTGTCTAATGTCAAGGTGTTTAAGTGTACTGGGAACAAAGTATGCCAGGAATGTCAAGGTTTCTCATGAACCGATCCATTTTAGCTAAATCCAGCTTACAATGCATTCTCTACTTTATGCAATGAGGTCATTTTGGAGCGACTCGGGAAGAAGCAATGAAAACAGAAGAAAATAAAATTGGTAGAGATAAATGTCAGAAAGCATGAGAGCTGAAAGGGAAAGAAGGAAGAAAAAAAAGGAGGACATAGTCAACCAGTCAGTGGGGATTTCACTGAGATACTGAATTCAGCTTCTGGGCATGAAGGCCATCATGCCATCCCATGCAAATGGAGAGACTCGTATCCTCATCTCGTAAAATAAGAATCTAGCATCCTCAATGTGCAATAATAGGGAGCACGCTCATACCAGCAAGGTGGCATGGTGGTTAAGGCAGCTGGATCTCACATGGCCAACTGTGTGTTTCAAATCCTGGACCTGGTGGCTTGGAAAACACATAGGGTGCATGTGTGTGCATGCCCAAAATTCCCAAGAGGAGAATGGAGGAGAAGGAATTGTGGTGTGGTCATCCCTCTTGGGGTGCTTTCTCATATTCTCTCTCTCTTTTTTCTCTCTCTCTCCATCTCTCTCTGCTGAGCACACATGCCCTATAGGAAATTTTATAAAAAGAAAATATGGCATACCCTCACTAGGCTAGCTTGCCTCTGAATTTTCCAGGTCTCACTGCTGCCTTTGTATCCTTCTCTTCCCAGTTTAAATACTTATTTCTGCCTTTCTTCCTCTGGCTAATTTATCCTTCAGAACTCAGCCCAGGGTTTATTTTCCACAGTATGCTTACTTAAGTTATGTTCCTTTCTTTTCTCTCTTCTTCTTTTCTTTTTTTCTTAATGGGAGAGGTGAAGGAGAGAGAGAAAAAGTGAATAGGAGAGTTAGAGAGGTGGATACCTTGTTCCAACCTCCCAGTTAGCTAGGATTACAAGCAAGTGCCACCACTCCTGGCCTATTTAGGTTGGTCTGGGAATCCAACTTAAGCCTCGCATGCAGCCTGTGCTTGGCACACCAGCACTCTGTGCAATTTGAGCTGTTGTGGCTGGGCCTCAACTTACCTGTTTCTATTGCCTTCCTTCATTTAACCATTAGCTTCTGGAGGACAAGAACTGGGTCTGCAAGAAGGTTATGTTTAAATCTTTGTGTTCATCTGTGAATAGACTGTATTAAACATTGCTTGAATTGAACTGAATTGACTGAAGAACTAAGGCTTTCTTATCTCTAATGTTTTCACACTTCCTTCTTGAAAGTGAATGACCTTTGCACTGATAACTGACTGGGTGCATTGACCACCCTCTAGAACCTCCAGAGACCCAGGGTACTATTCCCAATAGAATCCTGTATGAGCCACGGGGACTTGAGAGATTGTATGGGGCAGAAGGTCTGATACAGTTCTGCTGCCAGCACTAGCTCTGGATTGGCTAAAATCTTTGTTATTCCTGGTATACAAACCCTTGACTAATTGGCTCTCTAGAAAGCTATCTTTTATATTAAAGAAGGCTGTAGTCAAGCATTTTAAAGTAGTCTTTTCCTTGAGGGTAGTAGATTTGGGGGATAATAATTTTCTCTGAATAGGAATCTCCCTTGCTCACTCCTGCACAGCCTCTTCTCCATGACCAAATTTAGGTACTCAGCATGATGCTGTGCTCAGAGTCCAGATCCAACACAGCACGACTTTTTGTTAACTATGCTCATTGGTACAGCTCAGAAAATAGATCTGCTGACCCCCAGCATCATGTGATCCCAGCCTAAAAAAGACATGTGTTTGGGGCCGCCCAGTGGTGTGGTGGTTGAAGGTACTGGACTCCCACATGGGTGACCAGGGTTCGAGTCCCAGACCTGGAGGCTTGCTTTCTTGCTTTCCCTTTCTCTTTCTGTCTCTGCCTGGTCAAATAAAAAAAAATAATAAGAGCAAATGGAATTAAATAAATAAATAATTCTTTAAAAAACAAACAAACAAAAAAGACATGTGTTTGAATAGGCTGACCTCAGAGTCAGCGTGGCTTGAGTTTGCCCTCTACCTAATACGAACATCCTGGCACGTTGGATCAGAATGGTTTTCAGCATTGGGTCCTACTGCAAAGAAGGAAATGAAAAGCACTGGTGTAAGGAGAGCTTCCTAAATGCTGTATTATGTTTGACTTTTTATTCTCTCCTGATTTGTTCACAATTAACTTGCAAAGCTGAGTGAATAGACAGCTTCGTGATCAGAAATCACAGAGCCTAGAGACCAATTATAAGTATTGTATATTCTTGCAGCATTAAGAGTCTTCAAATTAAGCTACTGGCTGCATTCCCTTCTGGCTCAATGTAGAGTCACCAAGCCATAGAACAAGAATGATTCACCAAACAAACTTTCCCCTTTCTTTTTCTAGTGCTTCATTTAACTGGTTTATGCCTCAGAGTAAAGCTGTTATAATGACATTATCCTTCTAATGAGCAATGGTGCAATGCTTTCCTTATGGCAGTAACTAGAATTATGTAGTATTTAAAAGCCACCACTACTTTAGGGACTACTCACTAATTTTTCTATTGCAAATACCCTGGTTATATTGAAAAGGAATGAGTGTAATTCTTTTGTTTTTGTTTTTTTTTTTTCCTAAACTTTTAATTCTTTTAATAAATCATTGCTCCCAAAAGGGATAAGCATAGTTCATTAGCAGTGCTAATGAAAATGTCATCTTCAGTAAAACTTACCAGAATATCATTCCCTAGAGCAAAATGTTTTTTAGATGCATTGTTTGCCAACTATATTAATGAAAACCTTTGTGGTCTGGATTTGTAAATTAAACATAGCTGAGAAATGAGAAAGAATGAGAGAAAAGTCATCCTTTCATAAGTAATTATATTAATATGTATAATTTTTAAGTGATTCTAATAATAGTGCCACATACCTTCAGGGGTACTGAGAACTTTATTGTTTTGTTTTTGTTTTTGTTTTAATAAAAAGACTGGCATGAAAAAATATTGTTAGCCATAATTCTTTTCCTGACACTGTGTTTATTGCTAGGGCCTTCTCTTTATTCTTGTTTAACCAAGGAGGTTTGGGAAGTTTGAAGTAAATAGTTTGCCTGCTACAGACCATAAACACTCAAGATTTGCATTCCCAACTCCCAAGGCTTCAGCTGTGTGGTTTCCTTCTTAGACAAATTTGTCCTAGAGAAATACAATTGCTCTTAGTGACTGGCTTATAATAAGTGTACATTATGTATTAGTTAAAGAATAAACTGATAAATGAAGCTTTCCTCAAAGGACCCAGACTAAATAGTTATTCTGATATAACTATCATTTTTGCTTTTGGGGGGGGGACTTTTATTTGTCATTGTTTAAACGAGTGATGACCATGTGAATGAGAACAAAGAGATTATTTTTGCCGAGCTTCCTATAGCAAGAGAGTGAGCCACCGTCACTTGCATTTCACAGAAACTCGAAGGCAAACAGCAGAGTGGAAAAATCTTCAGATGTACTCTTATTCCATGCTGATGTATAAAAGCTGAAGGGGAGATAAGCAGAAGCCTGGCATTTTATATGATTGATTTGGGGAGTCTATTTGGCTTTCTCTGCTTGGTCCTAAGTTGGAAGCAAGGGCAACAATGAGGGAAGCTGGCCGTCACTGATCAAATCCAGATACCTTTGGCTAGTTGCTGCAGAGGTTGTGGTTTAGCTTCCTTGGCTGGTGGCTGCAGAGGTCAGGGATCGGAGTTCTACTGTCACAGGCAGTCTAGCCATTCTTTGTGTGTATACTCAGTATCTCGTCATATATGGGCAGTCAATTTCCTGAATTGCTTTCTCATCCCCGTCTCAAAATGTAGTGGCATGGGGGACCAGCAGTTAGCATAATAGCTACATCGCTGGACTCCCACGTAGTCGACTGCAGTTCAAGTCCTGGACCTGGCGGCTTAAACTCACACCAGGCGCGTGTGCATGCGTGCCCAAGATCCAGAGAGGAGAATGGAGGAGAAGGGATTGTGGCGTGGCCATCCCCCCAGGGGGGGATATCTCGCTTTCTGTCTCTCTGTCTCTCTCTGTCTTTCTGGCGAGCACACACGCCCTGTACCAAAAACCTCTCCAAAACAAAACAAAAACAAAAACAAAAAATGTAGTGGCATGGAAAGTGATTTACCAGTTTATATTAAAATCCGCTCTTAGAGTATGAGTCAGCAAGTGAGGGAAAGGTGGGAATGGAGGACAAACTTTTCAATAAGTATATATGCTTCTAAGTAGATTGCAGTTTTATTTTTTAACCATAAACAGGTATCAGTTACATAATTTTAAAATTTGTTTGTTTAAAAATATACCCTTAACTAAAAGCATCAGAATATAAACTAGGGCATGATAAGGGATCCTAATAAAAAGTGATTTTACTTTAAAGAAATGACTATTTTAGTTTCAAAGGGTCTCTAATACTTGTTTCTAGGAATTTTAGGGATTCACACACTGCTAATTTTTTTTTTTTTTCTGGAGAGGTTTTTGTTACAGGGTGCATGCACTCGCCAGAGAGAGAGAGAGAGAGACAGAAAGCGAGAAATCACCCCCCAGGGGGATGGCCATGCCACAGTCCTTTCTCCTCCATTCTCTTCTCAGGATCTTGGGCATGCATGCACATGTACCTAGCATGAGTTTAAGCCACTGGGTCTGGGACTCGAACCGCAGTTGGCTACATGGGAGTCTGGCAACAAAGCCATTACATCAACTGCTGGTCCCTCACACTACTAAATTTATAAAGGCTTTGAGAAGTAATTTTAAAATTGTCTATAGGCAGAACAATATGTAGACCCTGCTAGAGAGAACACATAGACTCCTAGAGAAGGAGACCCTGTTTCTTCTCATTCTGGTCCTGTGACAGACAGACCCCTTCCCTGTCTCATTCATCAGGAGCAGTGGCCGCGGCAGCAGCAATGAGTGTATGACAGCAGCATTTAGTATTAGGATTGTTTAAAGATTCACTGTGGCAGGAAAGTCAGTGTGCACCACCTAACTACTCTTTGTATAAATTTCAAAGGAATCTTTGCTTTTAATCAAATTATTGCACACAAATCATTTTAAAAGTCAAAGAGCGCTGAGAGCCTTATAGTTATTTTAAACTGTAGTTTCTGGGGCTGCCAGGTAGCATGGTGGTCAAGACTTTGGACTCCCACATGGCCAACTATGGCTCGAGTGCCGAACCTGCTGCTTAGCTTCCTCACTCTCTCTCTCTCTCTGGTCAAATGGAATACAAATAGAAAAAAATATAAATAAATAATGATTCTTTTAAAAAAATGTAGTTTCTTGCCCTGTCCTCCCTTTTCTACTGCTCCTCTCTCAGTCTGCAATCAAATTTTCAATTTGTTTAGCTGTTACTTCTAGAAGTTACTTCCACATTACTAGATAATAAAGACTATTGATACTTTTGTTCAGCCATTGGTGTAATCTTTTAGTTCTTTATTATGACAGATGAGAGATGAAGCTTAGTTTAATGATTCTGTCCTCCAAGTATAATGATGTTGTTGTTGTTAAATTATTATATTATGTTTTCATTGCTACAATTACAAATATATTGTACTTTTGGGACAAGTAGTTTACATGTTTATGTTCTTTCTTACACAATTTATTTTTCTAGAGTTAATACTTTTTTTATTTGTTCAATCTCCTTTCAACATCTACTTAAGATTTCCCACACCCTCCCACAGCTCTGAAATATTCTTGTTGACACACTTTTCTGTATGATCAAAACTACCAACTAGTTTACTTATTCCAGGTTTCTCTCTCGGCTACATGAATCCTTGAGTCCTCCTACCTCCCAGATTAAATTACTTTCTATCAAAGTCCCTGCAACACACCTATTACCCTAAATTGTCTTAAACCAGCATTCTGAAATTCCATTCACGTTCAATTCTCTACTTTTTGCATTGTAGATCTTCTTTCTTGGTTTACACCCTTGTTTTGCTAAAATATATTTATCCAGAAGCTTCCTGAAAAGGCAGGTATGGGAAGTAACTCTTGAGACATTAAAACTTATATTCTTTTTAAATTTTAATAGATTTGGTAATTTGGTGAGGCATATAATTCTGAGGAAAATTATTTTCTCCTTGGACTTCTAAATGAATTGTTTCACTGTCTTTTAACTTCCAATATTATTGAGAATTTTGATGTCATTCTGATTCTTTGTATATGGACTGGTTTTCTCTTGGGAACCATTTAGAATCTCCATTGTGTTTTTAGTGTTCTAAAACATCACAGTCATGTGTTTTGGTGTGGGTCTTCTAACATCCTGACATTTGTTGATGCCTGGTAGGTCTTTTTGGATTTGTAGAATTCTGCTTTTCAGTTCTGATAAATTTCTTGTATTGTTTCCTCCCCATATTTTCCATGCTTTCTCTTCTGGAATACCTACATTTTAATGTCGTTGTTGATCTAAACTCTCATATTCTTTTTTTTTTAAAGAATGATTTATTTTAATTTTATTTATTATTATTTTAAAATTTGACCAGAGAGAGACAGAGAGGGAAAGTGAGGAAGCAAGCCAGCAGGTCTGGGACTCAAACTGTGTTTGGCCATGAGGGAGCCCAGTGCCTCAACCACTACACCACCTGCCAACCTCACCTCTCATATTCTTACATATTTCCTCTTATCGTTTGTCTTTTGTCTCTTCTTCTTCCTTTTCTTTCCTCTCTTTTCTGGGAAGTTTCCTGGAATTTATCTTCCAACTCTTCTGAGTTTTATGTTTTATTTTCAAATTTTTAATTTCAGAAGACTTTTTCTTCCTTTTTGTTTATAGTCCTCTTTTATTCCTTCATGGATTCATTATCTTCTCTGGGATATTAGTTGTAATTTTGTTTAATTTTCTTCTGTTTTCTACATTGCCCTGAATGAACGGATTTTTCTGTATTTCTCTGAGGCATGGACTTTTTATTTCTCCAATTTTGATCTCCATCTTTTGTGATGGTGGCATTTTCCAAATGAGTAATTTCTTGGTTGTTTTTTTCCTGTTGAAAGTTGAGCTGATTGGAACCAGCCTGATTTGTTATTTTTTTCTGGAGAGATTTTTGCTATAGAGCATGTGCACTCACCAGAAAGACAGAGAGAACAAGAGACAGAAAGTGAGAAATCACTTCCTGGGGAGGATGGCCATGTTGCAATCCCTTCTTCTCTGTTCTCATCCTGGGAACTCGGGCATATACACACACACACATCCGTCGTAAGTTTGAAGCCACAGGGTCCAGGACTCGAACTGTGGATGGCCATGTGGGAGTCCAGCGACATAACCATTACACCATCTGCTGGTCCCCAAATGGTATTGTTTTCTTTTTCTTTTTTAAAGCATTTTTTTTTTTGGAGAGATTTTTGCTATAGGGCACGTGCGCTCGCCAGACAGACAGAGAGAGACATAGAGACAGAAAG
>NW_006160028.1:6688610-6698456 GCF_000334495.1 Tupaia belangeri chinensis
GTTTTTGTTACAGGGTGCATGCACTCGCCAGAGAGAGAGAGAGAGAGACAGAAAGCGAGAAATCACCCCCCAGGGGGATGGCCATGCCACAGTCCTTTCTCCTCCATTCTCTTCTCAGGATCTTGGGCATGCATGCACATGTACCTAGCATGAGTTTAAGCCACTGGGTCTGGGACTCGAACCGCAGTTGGCTACATGGGAGTCTGGCAACAAAGCCATTACATCAACTGCTGGTCCCTCACACTACTAAATTTATAAAGGCTTTGAGAAGTAATTTTAAAATTGTCTATAGGCAGAACAATATGTAGACCCTGCTAGAGAGAACACATAGACTCCTAGAGAAGGAGACCCTGTTTCTTCTCATTCTGGTCCTGTGACAGACAGACCCCTTCCCTGTCTCATTCATCAGGAGCAGTGGCCACAGCAGCAGCAATGAGTGTATGACAGCAGCATTTAGTATTAGGATTGTTTAAAGATTCACTGTGGCAGGAAAGTCAGTGTGCACCACCTAACTACTCTTTGTATAAATTTCAAAGGAATCTTTGCTTTTAATCAAATTATTGCACACAAATCATTTTAAAAGTCAAAGAGCGCTGAGAGCCTTATAGTTATTTTAAACTGTAGTTTCTGGGGCTGCCAGGTAGCATGGTGGTCAAGACTTTGGACTCCCACATGGCCAACTATGGCTCGAGTGCCGAACCTGCTGCTTAGCTTCCTCACTCTCTCTCTCTCTCTGGTCAAATGGAATACAAATAGAAAAAAATATAAATAAATAATGATTCTTTTAAAAAAATGTAGTTTCTTGCCCTGTCCTCCCTTTTCTACTGCTCCTCTCTCAGTCTGCAATCAAATTTTCAATTTGTTTAGCTGTTACTTCTAGAAGTTACTTCCACATTACTAGATAATAAAGACTATTGATACTTTTGTTCAGCCATTGGTGTAATCTTTTAGTTCTTTATTATGACAGATGAGAGATGAAGCTTAGTTTAATGATTCTGTCCTCCAAGTATAATGATGTTGTTGTTGTTAAATTATTATATTATGTTTTCATTGCTACAATTACAAATATATTGTACTTTTGGGACAAGTAGTTTACATGTTTATGTTCTTTCTTACACAATTTATTTTTCTAGAGTTAATACTTTTTTTATTTGTTCAATCTCCTTTCAACATCTACTTAAGATTTCCCACACCCTCCCACAGCTCTGAAATATTCTTGTTGACACACTTTTCTGTATGATCAAAACTACCAACTAGTTTACTTATTCCAGGTTTCTCTCTCGGCTACATGAATCCTTGAGTCCTCCTACCTCCCAGATTAAATTACTTTCTATCAAAGTCCCTGCAACACACCTATTACCCTAAATTGTCTTAAACCAGCATTCTGAAATTCCATTCACGTTCAATTCTCTACTTTTTGCCTTGTAGATCTTCTTTCTTGGTTTACACCCTTGTTTTGCTAAAATATATTTATCCAGAAGCTTCCTGAAAAGGCAGGTATGGGAAGTAACTCTTGAGACATTAAAACTTATATTCTTTTTAAATTTTAATAGATTTGGTAATTTGGTGAGGCATATAATTCTGAGGAAAATTATTTTCTCCTTGGACTTCTAAATGAATTGTTTCACTGTCTTTTAACTTCCAATATTATTGAGAATTTTGATGTCATTCTGATTCTTTGTATATGGACTGGTTTTCTCTTGGGAACCATTTAGAATCTCCATTGTGTTTTTAGTGTTCTAAAACATCACAGTCATGTGTTTTGGTGTGGGTCTTCTAACATCCTGACATTTGTTGATGCCTGGTAGGTCTTTTTGGATTTGTAGAATTCTGCTTTTCAGTTCTGATAAATTTCTTGTATTGTTTCCTCCCCATATTTTCCATGCTTTCTCTTCTGGAATACCTACATTTTAATGTCGTTGTTGATCTAAACTCTCATATTCTTTTTTTTTTAAAGAATGATTTATTTTAATTTTATTTATTATTATTTTAAAATTTGACCAGAGAGAGACAGAGAGGGAAAGTGAGGAAGCAAGCCAGCAGGTCTGGGACTCAAACTGTGTTTGGCCATGAGGGAGCCCAATGCCTCAACCACTACACCACCTGGCAACCTCACCTCTCATATTCTTACATATTTCCTCTTATCGTTTGTCTTTTGTCTCTTCTTCTTCCTTTTCTTTCCTCTCTTTTCTGGGAAGTTTCCTGGAATTTATCTTCCAACTCTTCTGAGTTTTATGTTTTATTTTCAAATTTTTAATTTCAGAAGACTTTTTCTTCCTTTTTGTTTATAGTCCTCTTTTATTCCTTCATGGATTCATTATCTTCTCTGGGATATTAGTTGTAATTTTGTTTAATTTTCTTCTGTTTTCTACATTGCCCTGAATGAACGGATTTTTCTGTATTTCTCTGAGGCATGGACTTTTTATTTCTCCAATTTTGATCTCCATCTTTTGTGATGGTGGCATTTTCCAAATGAGTAATTTCTTGGTTGTTTTTTTCCTGTTGAAAGTTGAGCTGATTGGAACCAGCCTGATTTGTTATTTTTTTCTGGAGAGATTTTTGCTATAGAGCATGTGCACTCACCAGAAAGACAGAGAGAACAAGAGACAGAAAGTGAGAAATCACTTCCTGGGGAGGATGGCCATGTTGCAATCCCTTCTTCTCTGTTCTCATCCTGGGAACTCGGGCATATACACACACACACATCCGTCGTAAGTTTGAAGCCACAGGGTCCAGGACTCGAACTGTGGATGGCCATGTGGGAGTCCAGCGACATAACGGCAACATCATTTGCTGCTCCCAAGTCTGAAGTTTTTTGAAAGCTGTGTTATTAAGACAGAATTTACATACCATACAATTCACTCTTTTAAAAAAATACAATTCAGTGGCTTTTAGTATATCCGCAGAGTTGACGCTGGTTGCCCCCAATGAATTTCAGAACATTTTCATTAATTAAAAAAAAGCTTCTCACCCCATTTTCCTCAGCCCTAGGCAACTATTAATCTACTTTTTGTCTTTTTTGTTGTTGTTGTTGTTCTATCTTGGATATTTCATGTGAATGTAAAATGAAAGAGGATAATAAATTTAGGGTTATACAACCTGAAAAACAGGGAAATTACAGCTCTTGTGAATATCACTTCTCAAAAACAAAACACTGTCACAGAAGTCTTTATTTTTGAAGACTGTGGCACTTTTATATCCTAAAGGAGATTGGTCGCTGGGCTCAATCCACAATCCACATCCAATTATGTGGAATCTTTTTGTTTCTTTTGCTTATCAGAATTCTATTGGCTATGCCACAGCTCAGAAATGGAATACAAATGACTTTCTAAAATTCTAATAGCATTTCTTCAAATTCCAATTAAGTTTCCAAGTTTGTGTCCTTGGCCTATAAAAGGATAATCTGACTGAAAGACCCTACCCAGAGCCTTCTTTGAACAGACACTGGTAATCCTCTTGGTAAGGGGTGAGGTGAGGAGGCTGTCTCGTGTAAGGAGATTTTAGTATAATCCTGAGGATTTCAATATGGGGATCCTCTGGGTTTATCAATATCACAAGTTCTTCAAAAGTGGAAAGGCAAATTTGGTCAAACTTACAAATACATCTTCAGAAAAGATGACTAATTCTTCTTCCAGCTCCACCCTCTTCTCCCTAGCAGAGGATTGATCATTATGCCAGTAGCATCCTGCTATCAGGGGAAAATCTTCTAATAATAGTGCACTGACGCTGTCTGGGGGCTCTTTGAGAGCTTACTTCATGTGTCTGTCAAATGAGGCACTATATGGTATCTAAAGACTCTCCCAGGTTGGCTGTCTCCTGCATCTATAAAACCATTTATGTTAAAGAATACTTATCAGGATAAAGGAAGGAGAGAAGGAAGCTACAAAGATGTATTTTAAATATACATCTTTGCATTAAAAAGAAAAAAAGGGACCAACAGTTGGCGTAATGGCTATGTCACTGGACTCCCATGTAGTTGACTGTGGTTTGAGTCCCAGACTGGGGGGCTTAAACTTATGCCGGGCACGTGTGCATGTGTGCCCAAGATCCAGAGAGGAGAACAGAGGAGAAGGGATTGTGGTGTGGCCATCCCCCCTGGGTGGGGGGGTGTGTGTGTGTGATTTCTTGCTGTCTCTCTGTCTCTGTCTTTCTGGTGAGTGCACACGCCCTATAGCAAAAACACCCCCCCAAAAAACCAAAAAAAAAAACCCAAAAACAAAAAGAAAACTCAAAACAAAAACGAAAACCTTTAAAATAAAGAACAATAAAAAATGGGTCTTCAAGTCATAACATATTACCATGGGGTGGAAATTTATTTCTTTGAGATCAGAGACAACATTCCTATTTCCATCTAAATTGTCTCCACTGTTAAAGGCATCTAAATATATGATAAATATTCAAAAGATTACCCCATTTTTTGTGCTTTATTTTATCTGAAACTCTCTCAGCTTCTCTCTTTTCTTTTTCTCTTTGTCTCTTGGTTTATTTCTTTTTAAAATTTTTCCATAGGGTACATATGCTTGCTAGAGAGAAAGAGAGAGGGAAAGTAAGAAAGCCCTGAGAGGATGGCTACTCTGCAATCCCTTCTCCTCCATTTCTCCTTTCAGGATCTTGGGCACCCAAGAAAGTATACCCAGCATATTTTTCTTTTTTTTTTTTTTTTTAGATGTTTTTACTATAGGGTGCGTGTGCTCGCCAGAGAGAGACAGAGAGACAGAAAGCGAGAAATCACCCCCCAGAGGGGATGGCCACGCCTCAATCCCTTCTCCTCCATTCTTCTCTCGGGATCTTGGGCATGCATGCAATTTTAAGCCACCAGGTCTGGGACGCAAACCGCGGTCGACTATGTGAGAGTCCAGTGACAGCCATTATGCTAACTGCTGGTTCCCCCAGTGTGTTTTTCAAACCACTGGGTCTGGGACTCACACCGCACACTAGGCCATGTGAGATCCAGGCACCTTTACCACCATGCCACTGGATGGCCTTCTTTCTTAGTCTATCTCTGTCTCTCTTTACTCCTCACACACATACATCCCTACCTCTACACATAGTTTTTTAATTTATGAAGGAGCCAAGTAGAGTGAAGGAAACAGACTAATAGCAAAAAACAATGAATTAATATTCAGTTCCAGCTGCATTACCAGTTAACTGTGGTGTCCTAAAATGAATGATTTATTTTCATCTTTCTCAGTGACATTCTCTATGAAATGGGAGATCATACATAATCAATAAGTCTATCGTCTGGGTTGTTTAAAATGAGTTAAATTTGTCTTGAATACTATATGAAAGGTTATACCATTAAAAGGGTAGTAAATGAGAGGCCTACACCCACTTAGGAATCTATTATACCACAATGTAGAAATTTGAGGGTGAGTCATTAAAATGCATAAATTTGGGGCCAGCAGATGGCTTGGTGGGTAACTCTGAATTGGAAAGTTTTATGAACAGTTTTATCCACCAGTATCTGGTAGTAGTAATTTCTTTTATTCAAACGTGTGTGTATATAAGTTTTTTTAAATGAGGAAATTGGAAATGTAATCAGATTTTATATTTAGTCTTATTCAATGGCAACTGCTAACTGCATAGCGTAAGGAGGACTTTGAGGAAATAAAAAGGTGTTTGGAAAAATGCAGATGTCATTGTTTTATGTTGTGCTGACGTGGTGGCAAGCCTCCAAGATGGCCCTCAGTGATTCTTACATCCTGGTATTCCCATCTTATAGCTGGTCTATGTAACCCATAGGATATTATGAAAACGATGGCATGATCTATAATCCAAATGTTTGGGTCCCCCCACCAAATTACTACCTTGAAATCTTTTTTTTGTTTTGTTTTTATTCTTTCTTTGGAGAGGTTTTTGCTATAGGGCGCTTGCGCTCACCAGACAGACAGAGAGACAGAAAGCGAGAAATCACCCCCCAGGGGGGATGGCCACGCCACAATCCTTTCTCCTCCATTCTCCTCTTGGGATCTTGGGCACGCACGCACACGCGCCTGGTGTGAGTTTTAAGCCACCAGGTCTGGGACTCGAACCGTGGTCGACTACGTGGGAGTCCAGCGACATAGCCATTACGCTAACTGCTGGTCCCACTACCTTGAAATCTTCATCCTCAAGGTGATAGTATTAATAGGTGGAACCATTAGGAAGTGATTAGGTCACGAGGGAAGAGCCTTCATACATGACATTAGTGCCATTCTAACAAAGGCCTGAGGGAACCTCTTCTCTTCTTCTACCATGTGAAGATGCAGCAAGAAGGTACCATTTTTGAAAAATAGGCTCTTGCCAGACATTGATTCTGGTGGGGCTTTGATTTTTAACTTTTTATCCTCTAGAACTATGAATAATAAATCTTCATTGCTTATAAATTATATGGTCTAAGTTATTTTGTTTTAACAACATGAATGGACTAAGAGTATTAGTTCTGAGACTAAGTCATGAAAAATTCTGTGTATTGTGCGTTTGGCCTCTTTGATCACTTGCTCTAGAAAAAGTCATCCATCATGTCATAAGACACTTAAGCAGCCCTACAAAAAAGAGTTCATGTGAGAAATGGACATCTTTTGCCAACAGCTAGTACCATGTGAATGAGCCATGTTGAAAGAGCCTCCCTTAGCCCAGTTAACTGCCTCTCTTAGCTCAGATAACTGCAGCCCTGACTGACTCCATAATACTCTGAGCCGAAACCATCCAATTAAGCTACTCCTGAATTCCTGACCTACAGAAACTGAGAGAAAATGTTTATTGCCCTGTAATTTATTAAATTTTAAGATACAAAGCTCTGAGGAATTTGTTGCACAGCAATATACAACTACCAATACAAATGGATAGAAAAGATGGGACCAGCAGTTAGCGTAATGGCTATGTCGCTGGACTCCCATGTAGTTGACCGTGGTTTGCATCCCGGACCAGGTGGCTTAAAACTCACGTCGGGCGCATGTGCGTGCGTGCCCAAGATCCCGGGAGGAGAATGGAGGAGAAGGGATTAGGGGTGGCCATCCCCCCTGGGGGGTGATTTCTCGCTTTCTGTCTCGTCTGTCTGTCTGTCGAGCATGCGTGCCCAATAGCAAAAACCTCTCAAAAAAAAAAAAAAAAAAAAAGGATAGAAAGGAGGAATGAAGAGGAAAGGCCCTTCATTCTGGGCCTGGACCTGTTCTAGGGTAGGACAAGTGCTAGGCTCATTCTTGCTTTTGAACACCACTCACCACAAAACAGGGTTGTCAGAGAGAGTGACAGTAAAGCAGGGCAACATGTCCCCTTTTCTCCTCATGCTCCTTTATTTTTAGAGGAAGACTACAGGATGACATTGACAACTCATACAGATTTTGTTTTTGACTCCACAGTGTCCCCTTGGGAATAGATGCATTGATCTTTGTCCATTTGTGATGAAGTTCAAGGTCCGTGAGAGCAGGCCTTGGATCTTACTTCAATCTCCATTGCCTAGCAGGTGAATAAATGTGGATAATAAATGGCATCAAAGGGTGGGTAAATTTTTCTCCTTCCTTCTGAATTTTGAAGGGATTCTATTCTTAGAGTAGTTCCTACTGGAACCATTCCATTCACAGTTCATCAGTGAAGTCTTGAGGATAATAATAGGCATGCCATCAGCTGTTTTCACTATTAACTAATCCCTACCCCTTGTTAAGCTGCTTACTTTTAGAACTCCCCACCACCCCTGTTGGCTCTTCTGCCCCATTTCCTCTATGCAATGTTGTTTTAACTGTAGCTCAAGGTCTCAGGACCCTTCATCCAGGAAAGCATGGCCATATAGACCAACATATTACAGTTGGGTTGTCTAAAATCTTAAGAGGAAAGAGCCCAGGCCACTTAGAAGACCTGAGTTCTAGGTTGCGCTGTCACCCATTAGCCTTTATATCTTTGGGCAAGGTACTTTAAAACAAAATTTATTTAATTCCATTTGTTATTATTATTAATTTGATCAGAGAGAGAGAGAGAAAGGGAAAGCAAGAAAGCAAGTCTCCAGGTTCTGGACAGGAAGGGCAGTCAGTCACGTGGGAGTCCAGCGCCGTAACCATTGCCACCTGCCCACCCCTCCGCCCCCATCCCCCAGCAAGTTACTTTCCCTTTCTGTACCAGTTTGTTTATTTTCTCATATTTTATTTTTATTTTTTAATTTGCTAAAGTGTGCATGTGCTGGCCAGAGAGAGAGAGAGAGAGAGAGAGAGAGAGTGAGTGAGTTTGGTGTTCTCCTTCCCCTCCCAGGAGGGATGGCCACACCACAATCCCTTCTGCTAGCAGTTGGGGCATGCATGCGCTCACAGGACAGGAGTGGTTTACAAGTCACTAGGTTTGAGTCCCACACTGGGTCATGTGGGGTCCAGCCGCCTTAACCGCTTCCACCTGCTGGCCTAGGACCTCAGTTTATCTCAAACGGAGACAGTGACTCTAGATGAGTTCAGAAGTCCTTGGGTTCTTGCCAGTTGGGATTCCAAGGTGCAGCCCAAGGTGAAATCCAGCGGCCAGCACTCCTCAGAGTAGCTGTTCCAAGGGCACACGTTTCCTCGGACTTCCCTTTATTATCTAATGCAGGTAGCTTTAGTGAAAGGGATTACTGGGAAGAACCTTCCAGTTTGGAGCGAAACGCTCCCCAAGTTTCCAGTTCTGTTACTAACTCGAGTTAGGCAAATTCTTCTCGCTGGACCTCAGAGCAGGGAGGTCTCTGTTGCCCAGAAGAGATGTGAAGACCTGGGCAATGACCTGGAGTGCTTTCCAAGACTGCCCTTCAACCACCGAGGTGAATCAGCCCAGAGCAAGAGCCCCTTCTGCCTGCTGCCCCGCTCTAAGGTGCACCAGGAACTTACACAGCCTCGCCCACTGCGGGCGGATCGGCTACGGGGGAGGCTACAGGTGAGTTCTTAAAGGGGCCGCCAGAGCTTGGGTAGCGAAGCAGGTAAGAGGCTGGGGCGGATACGGAGGCTCCAGGGAATGAACGAATGAATGAGAGAATGAACGAACAAACCTTCTCTCCCGTCCTAACACACATTCTTACTAGGAACTAATCCCTTAGATTTAAAAATCATCTACTAGAACCCTCAAACTCTTACAAGTTAGCCAGTCTCCCTAACTTTCCCGCCCTTTTAAGAGGAAAACCCCTCAAACCTGCTGGGAGACAAACGGTAACTTTTAAGACCAGGACCCAGTGCAAAGCCCGGTAGAGACGGCCTCGGCCCCCGCCCGGACGCCTTCTTTCCCCAAGTCCCGCCCGCTCCTGCCCCCGAACGCGGGTGTCGCTGTCGGCTCTATAAGTTCACTTTCCCGGGCGGGGACCCACCCCCGAGGGCAGCGGGCTCCTCTCCGACCGTGGAGCTGGCGGCCGCTCGTGTTTAGAGAGGTTAGGGGTCTCGGAAGGCGTGTCTCGGGTCTAGTGTGGGTGAGGACACGTCTGTCTTCGGACACCCGGACCCTCCGGGGCTCGGCGCGCTGCTAGCTCCGAACTGGGGACACGCCGGGCTAGGGCGAGGTAAAGGCGGGCTCTCCAGGGCCACCCCGGCCCACCTGTAGCGTCTGTGTGTCCGCTCCTTTGTCCTCGGAGCCACCTCGGTGGTCGCCCATGGCCGTGAGCAGGGGCCCCTGGGATGCTCGCCGGGTGCCCCTCGGGCCCCCCAGCCGCCTGGCTGCCCTCCTCCCCGCTCCACCCCGAAGGTAGCTGCTCCGAGAGCCCAGAGCGGCGCGAGCCGCCTCCTCACTTCCTGAGAGCGCTGGGAACGCGGTCACGTGGGGGCGCGGCCGTCCAGCTCCGGGGCCGCCATCTTGGCGGAAAGTTTGGGGGGATAGCGACACGGGGCGCGGAAGGAGGCGAGGTTCCGGGGGGGGGGCAGGCCGGGGGGG
>NW_006160028.1:6698585-6708252 GCF_000334495.1 Tupaia belangeri chinensis
GCCGCACGCCCCTCGCGGGAACTTTGGGGCCGCGCCGCAGGTGTGGGGGCCCGCGGAGGTGTGCATGTGGGGCGCGAGGGCGTCGCGGAGAGCGGCCGCTGCCCTGTCCGGTCCCCGCTGGAGTAGCCCGGAGGAAGCGAGCCAGGAGAAAGGCAAGCGAGAGGAGGGGGCCGAGCAAGGCGGGGTGACTGGTCCGGCTGGTCCCCTCGGAGCGCTCTGCGGCCGCTGCTGGCTCGGGGGCCAAGGGTCAGAGCAGCTCTTCACCCACCCGCTCCCGGGAGCAGGTGGGGAGCGTGGACACTAGTGCCGGGGGAGGGGGCCCACGCTAGGCATTTTGTGCCCTTTGTGGAGGGAAGCTTTGGAGAAGAATTTGGAAGCAGACTTCTGTCTGCTCTTAATATGCAGGGGTACCCATCTCTAGGAAAAAGCTTTCTACATTGACGGACACTGCTGGGTTTTGAGGCTTTCCTTGGCTTGGGAAAACTTTGGAAGGTGGGCTTTTCAAATAGGCTAGGAGTTTTTCGATCTGAGATTAAGGGCAAATGCTAGTGGAGCCAGGATTCCGTTCTTTTCTTTAGTTCTTTTGTCCTTTTCTGTTCTTAAAGGTGTGGGTCCTCTTCCTGATTCTGGGAAAAATGCCGGTCCGGAAGCAAGGTGAGAATTTGTTTAACTCTTGTAGATGTCACTTGCTTTTCAATTTTGTGATTGCTATTTTCAAAGTGTTTGTCTAACTTTGATGAGATAGCACGGTGTTACTTCATTGCTTAGGGAGTCCAAGCTTCATAACATTTCAGAAGATGAAAATACCTGAATGTTTGTAAAACTTGATTTCTTGACATTTTTCTAATGACTAGGGAGAGAATTGATTTTTCTCTTTGATATGTCTTTTTAAAAAATTCTAAATAGGTGTCTTGGTGTTCACTCTAGCATTCTTGCTGAACACTGTTTTATGAGCGACTGTGGGATACTATTATAAAAGCTAGTATTTTGAAACACTTAAAATTTGGATTATAATGACAGAGTTGTAGATAATCTTTTGCATATCAGTGGTGATCTGAAACTATGTCGCTGATACTTTGATTTAATCATCTTTTACCAGTACACATTTGTTACTGACTGCTCACTTTCCTCCTCTTTCTATTATGATAAATATTTTCAGAATTTCAAATCATTCCAGGGAATATGTGTACACAAACACAGTCAAATAGTTGACCTGCAGGATTTGGTGAACTGTTTCGATGTCTTGCACAATTATGTGTATTAGCATGTAATAATACTTCCTTGTAAATATATCATTTTAATCAGGCTCTTTTCTTCTCAGATACCCAGAGAGCGTTGCACCTTTTGGAAGAATATCGTTCAAAACTAAGCCAGACTGAAGACAGACAACTTAGAAGTTCCATAGAACGGGTTATTAACATATTTCAGAGCAACCTCTTTCAGGCTTTAATAGGTGAGAATTAAAACTTTATTTGTGACCATTTATGTCAGCTAGGCTTAAGGCTTTTAATGCTTCTCTGAATTCAGTTATTTTACACTCAGGACAGTGATGTGTACTTGGTTCTCAGTAACTTGGACATCTTCTGTGTGTTGTGTGTTTTTAATAGGCTAGTGTCCTTTCCAAAATATCTAATAACTCGAATTTACAGTCTCATTATCTCATTGGTCTCTTAAGAACAGTGTTTCACATCCTATTACAAGATGGAGAAGTTACAGATATGTTTTGGGATCTAAGAGGTAATGACTGAATTATTGTAGCTGCTTTTGGATTTCCCTTGTATTTCTCTGGAGTCCTTAAAAATGTTTGAAGGGGGACTGGCTGGTAGTCCAGTGGTAGTATAGTGGTTAAGGTGCTGCATGGCTGACCACCATTCAAGTCTCAGACCTGGCGGCTTGCTTTCTCACTTTTCCTTTCTCTGTCTCTGATCAAATTTAAAAATAACAAAAACAAAATAAACAAATAAATTCTTTAAAAAAAATTTGAAGGGTTTTGCTATGTTTAAGAACACTCATTCATTTAATATAGACCTCTATTTAAACTTAGCATTCATGGAGTGTGAATTTTAGACTTGTAAAGTGATTTTAGAAGTGATCTGTCTAGGGACCAACAGTTAGCATAATGGCTATGTCCTTGAACTCCCACATAGCCAACCATGGTTCGAGTCCTGGACCCGGTGGCTTAAGCTCATGCCATGTGCATGCTTGCCCAAGATCCCGAGAGAAGAATGGAGGATTGCAGCGTGGACATCCCCCCTCGGGGGGTGATTTCTTGCTTTCTATCTCTCTCTTTCTGGTGAGCGAATGTACCCTATAGCAAAAACCTCTCCAGAAAAAAAAAAAAGAAGTGATATAATAACCTTATTTTATGGACAAGGATATTCAAATGGAGTTTTATGCTTAACTGTAACTTAAATTTGAGTTGATGCCTTTTCTTTAAAGAATTGTTTTATTTAACTTTATTTATTTATTTTAATTTGACCAGAGAGGGATGGAGAGAGAGAGAGAAAGGGAAAGTGAGAAAGCAAGCGGCCAGGTCCAGGACTTGAGCTGCGGTTGGCCATGAGGAAATCTAGCGCCCTTAACCACCACACCACCTGCTGTCTCCACTTTTTTAACAATGATTTTTTAATTTAATTTAATTTTTAAAAATTTTGTTATAGGGCATGTGCACTTACTGAAGAGAGACAGAGAGAGAGGGAAAGTGAGAAATCACCCCTTGTGGGGATGGCCATACTGTATTCCCTTCTCTTGCACTCTCTTCTCAGTATTTTGGGCATGCATGCACGCACATGTGCCAGGTGTGATTTTCAAGCCACTGGGTCTGGGACTCATGCAGTTAGCCACATGAGATCCAGATGCCTTAACCTCCACACCACCTACTGGCCTGCATAGCTTATTCATAATACATACATTTCATGAACTTTTGAAGACTCCTCATCTATAAAAGAAGATGATATATTACTGTTTTTTATTTTTAAAGACGTTTTTGCTATGGGGCGCATGTGCTTGCTGGAGAAACAGAGAAAGAGAAAGAAATCACCCTGTAAGGGACTCCATTCTTACAATTTGGGGCATATATGCTCCCAGCGTTAGTTTTAAGCTGCTGGGTCCAGGACTCAAACCATGGTAGACTATGTGGGAGTTGAGCAACATAACCATTATACCATCTGCTGGTCCCATTGCTGGGTCTTTTCTCTAGGAATGTTGAAATGTTTGCAAACCACTGAACTAGAAAATTTGTCACTTCTAGAAAGAATGGAATGTTGTTAGATATTATTATTTTAAACTGTTGTGATAGGGTACATGCCTTTTCCCTGAAGATACACAGACAGAGGGAGAAAGCTCCCCTGCAGTGGGGCATGGTTGGGCCACAATTCCTTTTCTCTCTCTCCATCCTTTCAGGACTTTGGGCATTCATGAACACACTCCTGGCATGTTCTTCCAGTCACCAGTGTGACTGACCTATGACCATATGGGGTCTGGCTCCCTTAATTACTAGACCACGACCCTAACTGTTTATTAGTCATTGACTGTATGACATTTTAAAATAAGACATATATTTCATTGAATTGCATGTATTTCCTCAGTAGCTTTCAAGTAGATGGGGGTTTATATCTACGTAATGGTAGAGTAATTGTTCATGTGATTTGAGACTACATTGAAGTGAGTGTACCTTGTCAAATAAGTTATTGATAAATTGATTCTCTTTACCAAGTTTGGTTTAGAATTAGTTTTGGTTTTGATTTTTATTTTTTTAAGGCTTTTGCCATAAAGGCACGTGTGCTCACCAGAGAGAGACAAAGAAAAAGTGAGAAATCATTCCCCAATGCGGCATGGCTATGCCACACCCCCTTCTTCTTCATTCTCTTCTTGGGATTTTGGGCACGTATGCACACACACCCTGTGTAATTTTTAGGCTGCCAGGTCTGGGACTTGAACCGCACTCAGCCATGTGGGAATCCAGCACCTTAACCACTACACCACCTGCTGGCCCCAGAATTACAGATTTTTCAGAAGACCACTTAATACACCCAATTTTTATAAAGTTATTTTTTGTTTATTTTTTCCATGAGAGAGAAATAGAGAGACACCTCCAACAGGGTCTTCACACCATAGTCTACCTCTGGTTTTAGTTAAGCCAGACTATGGACATGTACATGCCCTTGTGCTCTGTGAGGTCTCAGGGCATGAACTCGGAACTTTTCCATGTGCATCCAATTCTGTAACTGCTGCGCTACTTCTTGGCCCCTACACCCAAACAATTTTAAAAAATTAACATTGACTCCGAAAATATACATAAGACTAGAGAGTAGTGTATGATGAACTGATGTCGTCCATCTTCAAATATTATCAGTGTTTTGACATTTTTGTGTACATCAGTGAACGCTGTTATGTTTTGGTGTCCAAGCTGTGAGGTTTAAGGTCCAAATGAATAATTTACTTGGTTTTTCTAAATCAACAGTACATTTAAGAATGTTTTATTTTGTAATATTGCTAGGAAAAAACTCATGATTTATATTTTCTCATTTTCACACACATACACACACATACATATACACACACAAATAGACTGCAGTCCTCTGTGAAAGCTGTGACTTAAGAAAATTAAATATTTAGCAAAATAACTAAACAGAATCTCTTTTATTTTCCTTTAGATTGAGAGAGGATTTGTTATGTTTAAAGTATTTGACACATTTTGCCTCTCTTTTTTTTTTTTTTGGAGAGGTTTTTGCTATAGGGCATGTGCGCTCGCCAGACAGGCAGAGAGACAGAGAGATAGAAAGTGAGAAATCACCCCCCAGGGGAAATGGCCATGCTGCAATCCCTTTTCCTCCATTCTCCTGTAGGGATCTTGGGCATGCACGCACACCGCCCGGCTTCAGTTTTAAGCCACCGGGTCTGGGATGTGAACCGCGGTCAACAACATGGGAGTCAGTGACAAAGCCATTACACTAACTGCTGGTCTCCTGCCTCTCCTTTTTTTGAATATTCTTCTATGTAACAGAATTTTGGTGGAATTAGTTTTATAGCTGTGAAGTTTATGTGTGTGAATGTTACTTGGCATAATTTCATTGCTTGTGAATTTATTTTGATACTCGAATTTACTTATATTTAATGTCTTAAAGAATATGGCATCAAGTTTTGGTGGAAGAAAAGTAATAGATTTAGGTTTTGAAATAGGTCAGTTTAGGGTTGGTCCTGTGTAGAATTGTTTAAGTGTAGTGCCTATAGGCAGTTGGAGCCAACTGCTGTTTGAATACTGACCTTGGTGGCTTGAAAAAACAGGCCAGGAGACCAGCAATTAGTGTAATGGCTATGTCGCTGGACTCCCATGTAGTTGACTGCGGTTCACATCCTGGACCTGGTGGCTTAAAACTCACGCTGGGCGTGTATGCGTGAGTGCCCAAGACCCTGAGAGGAGAATGGAGGAGAAGGGATTGCAGTGTGGCCATCCCTCCTGGGGGGTGATTTTTCGCTTTCTGTCTCTCTGTCTTTGTCTGTCTGGTGAGCGCACTCACCCTATCTCAAAAAAAACAAAAACAAAAACAAAATAAAACAGGCCAGGTGCATGTGTGTGCATGTACGTAATCCTGGTGGGATGGAGAAATGAAGAAAAACGGATTGCAGTGTGACCATGCCTTGTTAACAGGTGTTTTCTCTCTTTTTCTGGCAAGTGCATAGAGTTCAGGTGCCATCTGGCAAAAAAAAAATGTAAATTTAGTGGATACTACTGAATTAATAAGTGCCATATCTTGTGTTGGCCAAAATTGTGTTATTGATAGGGCACGTGCGCTTTCCAGAAAGAGAGACAGAGAGATAGAAAGCTAGAAATCACCCGCCAGGGGGTATGACCTCGCTGCAGTCTCTTCTCCTCCATTCTCCTCTTAGGATCTTGGGCATGCACACACACATGCCTGGCGTAGGTTTAAGCCACTGGGTCTAGGACCTGAACCATGGTCGACTACATGGGAGTCCAGCGACATAGCCATTATGCTAACTGCTGGTCCCACAAGCAAAGATTTTCTTTCTGTTTGCACCTCTGCCACTGTCTTTTGGAACTTTTTTTTTTTAAAAGAATTATTTTATTTAACTTTTTGTTTTATCTATTTATCTAAATTTGACCAGAGAGGGACAGAGCGAGAGAGAGAGGCAAAGTGAGAAAGCAAGCCACCAGGTTTGGGACTTGAACCGCAGTCGGCCATGTGGGCGTCCAGCACTCTTAACCACACCACCTGCCAGCCCCTGTCTTTTTTTTTTTTTTTTTTGGAGAGGTTTTTGCTATAGGGCGTGTGCGCTCGCCAGACAGACAGAGAGAGACATAGAGACAGAAAGCGAGAAATCACCCCCCGGGGGGATGGTCACGCCGCAGTCCCTTCTCCTCCATTCTCCTCTCAGGATCTTGGGCACGCACGCACACACGCCCGGCGTGAGTTTTAAGCCACCGGGTCCGGGACACGAACCGTGGTCGACTACGTGGGAGTCCAGCAACATAGCCATTACGCTAACTGCTGGTTCCCGCCCCTGTCTTTTGAAACTGTAAGCCTGTAAATTGGACTAAGCTAAACTGGTCCATTGTGTCCATAGTGTGTACAGAAAAATCTTGGAGTAATCTGTTTTTTTCTTCAATAGATGGCGCTCTGTCTTCTGAGCTGGTACCTGTGGACCTTTGAATTAAAGGAGACATGCATGGGTCTTGACCACCTGAGTTGTTTGAAAGTCATTTGGCTCTTAAGATTATCTTGTCTTCCTTAGTTTTCTTACTTTTCTTACGCTATGGTGAATTTTCTAGTTAGTTGTTTGGGATGCTAGGTATCTCTGGTCTTGTAATCTGCACTGATTATTGATTGATTATTTGAACGAGTAGTTTGTACGGACTGTTTTTATGCATTTAAAAAAAGTTTCAGGGCCAGCAGGTGGCATGGTGCTTGAGACACTGCACTCCTTCTCTCCATACCCTTGCCCGCATGGTTTGAGCCCACATCCTGCTTGTTCTCTCTGTCTTTCTCTGGTGAATTAAAATAATAATGATAATAATGATAATAATAATAATAATAAATAAAAGTAAATAGTTCTTTTTTTAAAAAGCTTGTGTGTGGACCAGCAGGTGGCATATTCTAGTCCCGGACCTGGCGGCTTGAAAATCACACTGGGGGGACCAGCAGTTAGCGTAATGGCTATGTCGCTGGACTCCCACGTAGTCGACCACGGTTTGCGTCCCGGACCCGGTGGCTAAAACTCACGCCGGGAGCGCATGTGCGTGCGTGCCCAGGATCCCGAGAGGAGAATGGAGGAGAAGGGATTGCAGTGTGACCATCCCCCCTGGGGGGTGATTTCTCGCTTTCTGTCTCTATGTCTCTGTCTCTCTGGCGAACGCATGCGCCCTATAGAGTAAAAAAAAAAATACCTCTCCGAAAATCACACTGGGCACCTGTGTGTACCTGCCCAAAATCACAAGAGGAGGAGAATGGAAGAGAAGGGATTATGGTGTGGGCATCCCCCAGGGGGTGACTTCTCACTTTCCCTCTCACACTCCTTGTCTGTCTCCAGTGAGTGCACACTCCTGATGGCAAAAACAAAACAAAACCCTTAAGTTTGTGCAGGTATCCAGGGGTTTTGGTATAGAAGTACTGACTTTACCCCTTCGTATTTGATTTGTTATATAGATTAGGTCCCTGGTACTTTGGGGTTATTCAGAAGGGTGTAAGCATGCACATACTGCATTATTCTATTGAGGTTACTAATTTTTAAGTATTTTATATCTCTGAATTAGGGGTGCGTTGTACAATTAGTGTATGTCATTTTTAATTGGGAGTGTTTTTACATTCTTGGTGGACGTGAAATAATGAAATCATTGTAGTTCTGATGCTTGGTGGTATTTTTGAAGATTTAAACATTTTTGAAAGCAGGAAGATTTTTACTTGAATTTGAGGTGATACATTGTTTCTTTAAAGCTGAATATTTAAAGTTGTATTTTTTTTTTTTTTTTTAATCTGTGAGCTGCACATGCTTTAAGTTTACTCCCAAAACATATCGGAATTATTTTTGTGTAAATGGGAGATAACATCTACCTAGTTTTACTCCCTGATTTTACTAAGACGAATTTGAAAATTTAGTATATTTGCTTCTGCGTTCCTATTTCCTTCACTTACATTTGAAATTTTTTTAGTTAAGTGGACTGCGTATGGTTTAGTTATAATCACAGCTCAAGAGGTTCAGGGCCATGGTTCTTTCAGGTCGTTCCTGATTCTAAGGCGTCTGAGATTTGAGGTGACCTTGGTAATCCTTGAGGCTTATACCAGCCTAGACCCCTGTAGTTATTTTTCATGGGATCAGAGAACACACCTGCTTTCCTTGCACTCAGAGAAAATTGGTCTCAAGATCAGCCTGACTTTAGAGACTTAGGTTGAGTCATTGAGTCATGTAATTTGTGTTTTTCTGTAATAGCAAGATTTTTTTTTTTTTTAATTTGCCAAAGGATGTATATGCATTCATCAGAGAGAGGAGAAAACATCCCTCAGTGGGCATGATCGTAGTGCAGTCCCTTTGCCATTTCTCCATCTAATGGGGATTCGAGGATGTGCCTGGCAGATGTGCCTGGTATGTTTTTCAAGCCACCAGGGCTGGGATTCAAATTGCGTAGTAGGTCATGTAGAATCTGGCTCTCTCTTTTTTTTTTTTTTAATTATTATTTTAACTTTGTTATAGAGTATGTGTGCTCACCAGAGAGACAAAGAGAGAGGGAAAGTGAGAAAACAAGTCTCTGTGTCTGGGACTCAAACCACAGTTGGCCATGTGGGAGTTCAGTGCCTTAACCACCACACCACTTGCTGACCCTAGAATCTGGGTCTCTTAACCACTAAGCTGTGGAGCTAGTTTGGAAGTTTATTTTAATGTAATGTTCTATTTTTGTTCTGCAGATATTTCAGAATGAAGGTGGGTATTGTAACACTGTCCATTTATGAGTTTTTTAGTTTCCAGTTTGTGGCTACTTAAATAACTAATAGTTTCTCTAGCCCTTATAAACATGTCCTCCTTTGTACATGCTATGTTTCAAAAGCATGATTCCTTTACCATTCTAACCATTTTTAAATGTACAGTTCAGGAGTGTTGTATTTGTTCATATTGTTGTGAAACAGATCCTCAGAACTCTTCATTTTGCAAAACTGAAGCATAATACCCATTAAACAACTACTCCTCTTTCTTCCTGTCCCTTAGCCCCTGGTAATCCACCGTCTGTTTCCGTGAATATGACTACTTACATTCTCCATATAAGTGGAATCATACGGTGTTTTGTCTTTGTGACTGACTTTGTTTAGCATAAAGTCCTCAAGTTTCATCCATGTTGTAATATGTGACAATTTCCTTCCTTGTAAGGCTGAATAATATTCCCCTGTATATGTACAGTACATTTTATTTATCCATTGGTAGGCATTTAGGTTGCTCCCTCCTTTGGACTATTGTGAATAGTGCTGCTGTGAACATAAGTATGCAAACATTTCTTTTAATTCTTTTGGATATATCCAGAAATGGAATTATGGGATCATATGGTAGTAGTATTTTTTTATTTTTTTTAAAGAATTATTTAACTTTATTTATTTATTTTAATTTGACTAGAGAGGGACAGAACAAGAGAGAGAGCGCAGGAAAGCGAGAAAGCAAGCCGCCA
>NW_006160028.1:6708346-6714004 GCF_000334495.1 Tupaia belangeri chinensis
ATAAGTAGGGCACCATTTGAGGGCCCAGCCAGTAGTATCAGCGTTTCAGGTTCTCCATATTCTTGCCAACACTTGTTCTCTCTCTCTCTTTCTAAAATAATGGCATCCTAATTTGAGAGTATAATTCCTTTTTAAGTGCATATAAGAAGTAATAATGACTGGGACCCGCAGTTAGCGTAATGGCCATGTCACTGGACTCCCACATTGTTGACTGCGGATCGAGTCCCAGACCCGGTGGCTTAAACTCATGCCGTGTGCGCCCAAGATCCTGAGAGGAGAATGGAGGAGAAGGGATTGTGGCATGGCCATCCCCCCTGGGGGGTGATTTCTCACTTTCTGTCTCTCTGTCTGTCTCTGTCTTTCTGGCAAGCACACGCGCTCTATAGCAAAAAGCTCTCAAAAAAAAAAGAGAACATTAATAAAAAAGTGCGTTTAAGGGGCCAAGGGGCCAGCAGGTGGCATAGTGGTTAAGGTGCTGGAGGGACTCTCATGTGGCTGACGGGTTCAAGTCTTGGACCTGGTGGCTTAACCCTCAAGCCAGACTCATGCACATACATTCCCAAAATCCCAGGAGAAGAATGGAGAAGTGATTGCAGCATGGCCACTCCTCCTCCCAGCAGGAGTGATTTCTCCCACTTTCTGTCTCTTTGTCTCTATGGCGAGTGCACAAACCCTATAGCAAAAATCTCTCAAAAAAAAACAAAAAGAAATGTGTTTAAGACAGTAGTTGATCTATAGTGTGACTGGCCTTTATTTTTTTAAAGCAATTGTCACTTTGGAGGACAGTGTTTTATATAATGTTTATAATGATGAAATATACACATTTAAAACAAATTTTGCCCGAAGGTACATGTGTTTGCCAGAGAGAGAGGGAGAAGGACAGGGAGAAAGCAGTGTCATGAGAAATGGTCATGCTGCAATCCCTTCTCCTCTATTTCTCCTGTTGGGATTTGGGGCATGAATATACCTGCCTGGCATGTTTTTTAAGCCACTGAGTCCAGGACTTGAACTATAGGGTTGACTGTGTGGGATCTGGTGCTCTCTCTCTCTCTCTTTTTTTAAAGAATTACTTATTTATTTTTAAATTGATTAGAGAGGGAGGGAAGGAGTGAGCAAGCGAGAGAGAGAAAGCAAGAGAGCAAGTCGCCAGGTCTGGGACTCGAACCTCAGTCGGCCATATGGGAGTCCAGCGACCCTAACCACCATGCTACCTGCTGACCCTGGGATCTGGCTACCTTTACCACCAGTCTACAGAGCCAGCTCCTGGGATTTATGTACTTTTAAGAAGTATTTATTAGTAATTAAGATTTGAGAAATTTCAGCTATAAAAATTTCTTCCTTTTTTTCCCCTTATTTTTGGTTTTAGTGATACTACCTTTTGTTGATAAATTTCCGTGTATTTATGTGTAACTGTACAAGCTAGGCTTGAACAAAGAAAGGATGTGGGTCAGGCAGTTAGCTAAAATTTTATGGAATTGGAAAATTTTATTAACTTTTCATTTGGTGGTTTTGGTTTAATTAGATTGAGTTATTAATTTGCTAATAGCTTTGCTTACTACTGTTCTCAAGCAGTGCTTTGATGATGTTAAATATGGATGAATTGTATTTAGAACCTTGGAATCACAGCTATTAAAGCATCTCTCAGTATTTCCTTAACCCAGCTACAGTGGTACAGTTGGTAGGGTGCTTTCCCACGATCTTGGAGCCCCAGGGTTTGGATCCCAGTTGGGTCTGAACACATTGAGCGCACCCGTGATCCTGGTTGGGGGGCCGAGTGTGGATTGCATTGCATTAAGACATTGTCAGGGTTACCCCTTTACCTCACTCTCTTCTTCCTTTTCTCTTTTCCTTCCTTCTTCCTTTTCTTCCTTTCATAAATGCATGCATTCATTCCATCAATAAACAAACAAACAAAAATCTTTAAAAAATGGTTCACGGCAGGTGGCGTGATGGTTAAAGGTGCTGGACTCCCACAAGGCCAACTGCAGTTCAAGTCCCAGACCTGACAGCTTGCTTTCTCACTCTCCCTCTCTCTGTCTTACTCTGATCAAATTTAAAAAATAATAATAAATAAAATTAAAGAAAAATAATTATTTAAAAAAGTTTATTTGAAGTTATTTCATATATGTAGGGTCAACTGTTTCCTCAGTTCAGGATCTTGACTAGGACCAAGTATTAAATTTAGTTGTCACTTTTCTTTACTCTTCTTTAATCTGAGCACATTTCCTTAGCCTTTTTTCTTTCATAATAGTGACATTAAAAAAAATTATCTAGAAGGCACATGAGCTCACCATAGAAAAAGAGAGTAAGAGGGAGGGACGTGGAGAAACCACCCTTCAGGGGGACATGGTCACTCCACAATCCCTGCTTCTCCATTTCTCTGCCCTGTTGGGATTTGAGACATACATGACCAGCACCTTTTTTTTTCAAGAGAGATTTTTGCTATAGGGCATGAGGTGCTGGAGAGTCAGAGAGACAGAAAGTGCGAAGTACTCCCCTGGGGGGGAGGGGATTGACCATGCCACAATCCCTTTTCCTCCGTTCTCTTGGGATCTTGGGCACATACACACATGTGCCCATTGTGTTTCAAGCCACTGGGTCTGGCACTTGAACCGCAGTTGGCTGCATGGGAGTCCAGCAACATAACCATTCTGCCATCTGCTGGTCCCCAGTGTGGTTTTCAAGCCACTGGGTCTAGGATTCAAACCTCGTGGTTGGCTATGTGCAGTCCACCTCCCTTATTAGACCATGGGGTATACCCAGACATTGCTATTTTCAAAGAACATAGTTCCCCTGTATTCTTAGTTTTTAAAATACATTCTCATTTTGGGTTTATCAGTGTTTGGTTGTGATTAGAATTACGCTGCATATTCATGGTTTGGGAGTCTGCACATACAGAAGTTTACCGTGTCATCTGCCCTTCATTGATATTGTTAAGGTTTTTTTTTAGGAGGGATTTTTTTTTTTTTTTTTTTTACTATAGAGCATGTGCGCTCGCTGGAGAGCCAGAGAGAGGGAGGGAGAGAGAAGGAGACAGAGAGACAGGAAGTGAGAAATTACCACCCAGGAGAATGGCCACACCACAGTCCTTTCACCTCTAGTCTCCTCTCAGGATTTTGGGCCTTCATGCACACATGCCTCACATAAGTATTAATCCACTGGGTCTGGGACTCAAACTGCAGCAGACTATGTGGGAGTCCCGTGACGTAACCAGTACGCCATCTGCTGGTCCCTATGTTGTCAATTTTGATTACCCAATTAGGTATATATATATTTTTTAAGTATTATTTAACTTTATTTATTTACTTATTTATTTAATTTAACCAGAGAGGGACAGAAAGAGACAAAGAGAGACAGAGAATGAGAAACAAGCCACCAGGTCCAGGACTCAAACTGTGGTCAGCTCCGTGAGAGTCCAGTGCCCTTAACCACCACACCACCTGCCAACCCCAATTAAGTATATTCTATAGTCACTGTATTTTTTTCCCTTGCATCTTATAAGCAGTATGTGGGGGCATACTTTAACACCAGGTAATTTGCTCTTTAGCAAAATTTCCACCTACACTTAGCGTCCATTGATGATTCTTGTTTGAGCGAATTTTTACTGTCACTGTTGAAAACTGACTTTTTTTTTTTTAGAGGTTTTCGCTGTCTGTCCTGTGCGCTTGCCAGAAAGACAGAGAAGACAGACAGAAAGCGAGAAATCACCCCCAAGGAGAGATGGCCATGCCACAGTCCCTTCTCTATTCTCCTCTCGGGATCTTGGGCTCAAACACACATGCGCCTGGTGTGAGTTTAAGCCCCCAGGTCCGGGACTTGAACCACGGTCAGGTCCGGGACTTGAACCACGGTCAGCTACATGGCAGTCCAGCGACATAGCCATTACACCAACTGCTGGTCCCAACTTTTATTTATTTATTTTTAACAGCAGCACTCCTCTGTGTATTCTAGTTAACACTTGACTTTTTACTGGAGTAGAGAGCCCTCGCTCTCATCCTGAATGTGCAGATTTGTTTGTTTCAGGCTTATTATTTATTACTGTTGTTAGTATTTTGGTGCTGATTGTCTCGGATTGCCCCTTTCAAACTTCCTTTTGGGTCTTTATGTCTCTCTCTTTCTCTCTCTCTCGTTTGCTATAGGGAATGTGTGCTTGCTAGAGAGAGAAAGAGAAAGGGAAAGTGAGAAATCACCCCTAAGGGGGATGGCCTTGCCATAGTACCTTCTATGCTGAACCCTCTCAGAATTTAGGACACCCACACACACGTGCTCAGCATGAACTTCAAGCTGCCAGGTCTAGGACTCAAACCATGGAGTCAGCCATGTGGGCTCTAGCACCTTAACCACTATGTCACCTGCTGGCCCAAGAATTGATATTGAAAATTAATGTGTAAGGTTAAAAAAATTGGTTAAAATTATTATTGAAAATTCTTCAGGAATGTAACATTCTCACTTACTATCTACAGCACAATTTTTTTTTTTTTTTAAATCTTTCTATTGGAAAGGGATTGTGTCTGGGACCAGCAGTGGGCGTAATGGCTATGTCACTGGACTCCCATGTAGTCAACTGCGGTTTGAGTCTAGACCTGGGTGTGTGTATGTGCATGGCCATCCCCCCCAGGGGTTGATTTCTTGCTTTCTGTCTCTCTGTCTCTGTCTTTCTGGCGAGTGCATGTGCCCAGATAGCAAAAACCTCTTCAAAAAAAAAGGGGGGGAGAATTGTTTCTTTAGTTGAGCATAAGACAGAGTAGTTGGTGTCCATTTAAGTGACTTTTTGTATTAAAAACATAACTGTAGTATCATACTAGTCATGGTAAGATACAGCAAGATGCTTATGTCAGGAGAGACACAAGACTGCCTGAGGGAACAATCTTTTCTCAGTTTTTATTTGTGTAGCTTAGTGGGTGGACTGACAGTTAGAATTGCCTGTTTTGGGGGGATAGTGTATAGCCCTTATTACTGATATAATTTATATAATAATATCAAACTATAACAAACTGTATGTATTAAACACACATATGCAATGATTTATATAAATAAAAATTGATGAATTTTTATTGTCTATAAAGGAGTGGTTAACATTTTTGAACACATGTTTAGTAATAGAAATTAAAATAAATAAAATATATGCTTAAGCTTCCAGAACATCCCAAACTGTAGTCATCAAATTGTTATTAAAAACCTACCTTTTGGGGCCAAACCTACCTTTTGGGACCAGCAGGTGGTGTGGTAGTTAAGGTACTCACTCCCACATGACTGACCCCCGTTTGAGTCCTGACTTGCTTTCTTACTTTCTCTTTCTCTCTATCTCTCTCTGGTCAAATTGAAAAATGATACCAATAAATAAAATTAAAAGTAAAATAATTTTTTTTGAGAGTTTTTTTTTGTTGTTGCTATAGGGCACGTGTGCTTGCCAGAAAGACAGAGAGACAGAAAGCGAGAAATCACCCCCCAGGAGGGATGGCCACTCCACAGTCCTTTCTTCATTTTCCTCTTGGGCATGCATGCACACGCACTTGGTGTGAATTTAAGCCACCGAATCCGGGACTCGAACCATGGTCGACTCCATGGGAGTCCAGTGACATAGCTATTATGCCAACTACTGGTCCCAAAAACAAAATAATTCTTTAAAAAAACTTTTTTAGTTTTTTTTTTTTTTTT
>NW_006160028.1:6714184-6754602 GCF_000334495.1 Tupaia belangeri chinensis
TATTGGAAAGGGATTGTTTCTGGGACCAGCAGTGGGCGTAATGGCTATGTCACTGGACTCCCATGTAGTCAACTGCGGTTTGAGTCTAGACCTGGGTGTGTGTATGTGCATGGCCATCCCCCCCAGGGGTTGATTTCTTGCTTTCTGTCTCTCTGTCTCTGTCTTTCTGGCGAGTGCATGTGCCCAGATAGCAAAAACCTCTTCAAAAAAAAAGGGGGGGAGAATTGTTTCTTTAGTTGAGCATAAGACAGAGTAGTTGGTGTCCATTTAAGTGACTTTTTGTATTAAAAACATAACTGTAGTATCATACTAGTCATGGTAAGATACAGCAAGATGCTTATGTCAGGAGAGACACAAGACTGCCTGAGGGAACAATCTTTTCTCAGTTTTTATTTGTGTAGCTTAGTGGGTGGACTGACAGTTAGAATTGCCTGTTTTGGGGGGATAGTGTATAGCCCTTATTACTGATATAATTTATATAATAATATCAAACTATAACAAACTGTATGTATTAAACACACATATGCAATGATTTATATAAATAAAAATTGATGAATTTTTATTGTCTATAAAGGAGTGGTTAACATTTTTGAACACATGTTTAGTAATAGAAATTAAAATAAATAAAATATATGCTTAAGCTTCCAGAACATCCCAAACTGTAGTCATCAAATTGTTATTAAAAACCTACCTTTTGGGGCCAAACCTACCTTTTGGGACCAGCAGGTGGTGTGGTAGTTAAGGTACTCACTCCCACATGACTGACCCCCGTTTGAGTCCTGACTTGCTTTCTTACTTTCTCTTTCTCTCTATCTCTCTCTGGTCAAATTGAAAAATGATACCAATAAATAAAATTAAAAGTAAAATAATTTTTTTTGAGAGTTTTTTTTTGTTGTTGCTATAGGGCACGTGTGCTTGCCAGAAAGACAGAGAGACAGAAAGCGAGAAATCACCCCCCAGGAGGGATGGCCACTCCACAGTCCTTTCTTCATTTTCCTCTTGGGCATGCATGCACACGCACTTGGTGTGAATTTAAGGCACCGAATCCGGGGCTCGAACCATGGTCGACTCCATGGGAGTCCAGTGACATAGCTATTATGCCAACTACTGGTCCCAAAAACAAAATAATTCTTTAAAAAAACTTTTTTAGTTTTTTTTTTTTTTTTAAAGAGAATATTTTGCTGTTGGGTGTGTGCACTCACTGGAGAGACAGAGACAGAAAGCGAGAAATCACCCCTCAGGAGGGAAGGCCACACTGCAGTCTCTTCTCTTCCACTCCTCTTGGAATTTTGGGCACATATATGCATGCACCCCGTCTGAGTTTCAAGCACCTGAGTCCAAAATGAACCAGAGTCCACAGTGTAGAAGTTCAGTAATGTAACCATTTCATCATTGCTGGTCCCTAGGTTTTTTAATTGGAAAACTTTAGGTGTTGTGTGATTTTTTTTTTCCTTCTCAATTTTCACTGTCTTCCAAAGACATTATTTTATTTTTGAGGGATTTTTGCTGTAGGGTGTATGTGCTCACTAAAGAGGCAGAGAGAGAGAGAGACAGAAAGCTAGAAGTCACCCTGCCAGAGGGGATGGCCATGCTACAGTTCCTTCTCCTCCATTCTCTTCTTGAGATTTTGGGCACACCTGTGCACGCACTGGGCGAGAGTTTCAAGCCGCCACAACTAGGACTTGAACCACGGTTGACTATTTGGGAGTCCAGTGATGTAACCATTACACCACCTACTGATCCTCTCCCAAAGAGATTATTGTCATGTCTCCCCCTTTTAATTCTTCTATTCCTCTTCCAAAACTTGGTCACTCTTTTAGTATTGATCTGTTGAATACCTTACTTGTTCAGAGTAAATGGATTAATTCTTTATATTCATGGCGTTGTTCTTCTGAGAACAACATTTATTTTCAAACTTCGGCATGTTAAATAGATTTTCAGGAAACATGAGAGATTGGTACATCTGGTATTTATCACTTCTATTTGTGAAGTGACTTCTGTTTTACTTTAGACTAGGAACCTTATGGCACGCAGTTTTATAGTCCCCACTTTAGAAGAATTTAAAGACAAGGTAAAAAGTATTATTTTGAATCCTAGAATGTCATCTTGTGGAAATATTTACCTTGTCATGGGGCCGGCAAGTAGTGTGATTGAGGGCACTGGACTCCCACATGGCTGACCGTGGTTTGAGTCCCGGACCTGGTAGCTTGCCTTCTCACTTTCCCTCTCTCTTTCTCTCTTGCTCTGTCTGTCTCTGATTAAATAAATAAAGTTAAATAAAATAATTATTTTAAAAATAAAAGAAATACTTGTCACAATGAGAATCTAACCTCTTTTGTAGCTAAATCTTTATAGTTATGCTCAGTGATAATAATGTTCTTGACATATAATGAAGATTAACTATAAAGTCTATGGGCTACTGATTACATGGGAAATATAAAATACAGGTTCTTTGGACTTAAAAGAAAAGCTCATTCTATGTATACATTTTTTCTTTTAGAAGGGTTTCTTTTTTTTAAAACAAGAATTAATTTATTTTAGTTTTATTTATTATTATTTTTTAATTGACCAGAGAGATACAGAGAGAGGGAAAGTGAGAAAGCAAGCTGCCCGGTCCAGGATTTGAGTTGTGGTCAGCCATGTGGAATCCTGTGCCTTAACCACTATGTCGCCTGCTGGCCCCAAAAGGATGCATTTTTAAATCAGACCATTCACTTGAAAATTCAGCTGACATAATTGAAGAAATTTTTATTTTAATGAGAAAGTAGTTTTAAAAAGTGTTATGTTGTTTATCACTGTAGTCTTGGGGGTTCCCCGAAGATGAAGCGATGTGTCTGGCCTCATGACCTACTGGTTAAGGAAGCCATTTTCCACATGACCAACTGTGTGGTTTAAATCTGGCGCTGGCAACTTGAAAAACATGCTGGGCACATGCACATGTGTGTCCAAAAATCCTGACAAGGAAGAGAAATGGAAGAGAAGTGATTGTGGTGTGGCCACATCCCATGGGGGGTGCTTTTTCCCTCTCCCTTTCCATCTGTCTGTCTCTATGAGCCCATGTGCCACTGGCAAAATATTTAAAAACTGTGATAAATGCAGGGCCAGCAGGTGGCGTGGTGGTTAAGGGTCCCACATGTCCAATGGAGGTTTGAGTCCTGGACCTGCTTTCTCTCTCTCACTCACTCTGGTCAAATTTAAATAAATAAATAAAAAGTTAATTCTTTTAAAAATGTGATAAATGAAATAAAATTTATGAACTATGGAATGTTTAGAATGTCAAGATAGAATATGGGTCAAGATTAGGGAGATGTACACCTCCATATTTTAAGGAAAGTGATGATAATTGTGACAACTGTTGTATCCAAGACTTCATTACACTGCATGTTTATTGCCAGAAATATTTTCATACTTTTTAAGTTGAGCATTATCTGACATCAGTTACCTTGACGTCAGTAAAAAACACAAATAGCAGATATTACAAAAGCCCACATATTAAACCCCATGCATTTTACTTGTTTAAGAGTGCCCCAGGACTGTCACTCAGTATCCGTGTGCGTGTGCATGAACATGCACATACCTGCATGTATGTGAGTGGCTTTTTTTTTTTCCCCTGTTTTTGACAGAGTCTCACCATGTCGTGGTTGTCCTGTCTCAGCATTCATGGGAGCTGGGCTTACTGGTACATGCCACCATGGCCTCAGACTGTTGGCTGCCTATATATATTTTTTTATTGTAGTAAGTTATATGTTACATAAAATTTATCATTTTAACCATTTTTAAGTATACAGTTTAGTGGCATTAAGCTCCGTGGTATTCTTGTGCATCCATCACCATTATCCATTTTCAGAACCTTTTTTTTTTTTTGGACAGGCTTTTGCTGTAGGATACGTGCTCTCACCAGAAAGCCAGAGAGAGACAGCGAGAAATCACCCCCTGGGGGATGGCCACTCCGTGATCCCTTCTCCTCGATTCTCTTCTTGGGATCTTGGGCACGCATGCACATGTGCCCAGTGTGAGTTTAAGCCACGAGGTCCAGAACTTGAACTGTGGTCAACTACATGGGAGTCCAACAACATAGCCATTATGCCAACTGCTGGTCCCTAGAACCTTTTCATTATCTCCAACTCAAATTCTGTACTCATTCAGCAGTAATTCTCCCTTCTCCGGCCCCTGGCGGCCACTGTTCAACTTTCTGTCTCTCTGAATTTGACTATTCTAGATGCCTCACATATGTGTGATCATACACTAGTTGTCCTTTTGTCTGACTTGTTTTACTTAGCATAATGCCTTCAAGGTTGATTCATCCATGTTGTAGAATGTATCAGAATTTTGTTTCATCAGATGTTACTGAAAGCTAATCTTTTTTTTAATTTTAGAATAGAAGATTATATAGAAATTTAGGGTTTAGGGCTGACCCTGTGGCCTTGTGGTTAAGGGAGTTTCTATCCCATGTGGCTGGCTGTAGTTCAGTGTCAGGTTTGAAACTTGACTTACAATAATTAAAAATGTAATCAAATTGTCATAGCACTGTGGGCTCCTTATCTTGAGAGATCAGTCACTAACCAGCTATTCAGCACTGATTTAGTGCTCTTGGAGGCATAGTACTATATAGGAACTCTGGTTTGTTTTTGTTTTTTTGGTAGGAGATACTTCTCTGTGTGTATAGAAAGGTAGATATGTCTTTAAATATATATCTCTTGCATATATAAAAATATGTGTCCTACAGAAGATGTAAATCCTTCCACATGTATTTTCTAAATAAAAAGTTATTCTCTGTTTTCTGGAGGGTAGTCCATAATCAAATTTTTCAAAGGTTCTCACAATGCCTTTTATAAATATGTTTTTCGCTACCTTTTTCCTCCCCACCAAACCATTGCTTTTAAGCCTCAGACATTGCAATTATTATATACCTGGTATTTTTCACTTTAGTTATATAGAGCAATCCTTACTTCCAAATAACTTATTTTCCCTTTCCTGATACTGACTTTCTAAAGAGACCAGTTCAATTTTGTAGAATGCTTCCTTGATTTTTTTTTTTTTTCCTTTGCTTGCTGTTGTGCTCTTGGTGTCATTAAATTTGTTCCTCTCTGCCTTGTATTTCCTGTGGACTAGAAACTGGCTCTAAAGGCTCAATTTAGGGGTTGGATAGTGGTGTGGCAGTGATGCAGCTCTGAGGCCAGCCCACAGGGAAGGGGCTCGATAGTGGTGTGGCAGTGATGCAGCTCCGAGGCCAGCCCACAGGGAAGGGGCTGGATTGGTGTCTGGGGGCCTCCTTGAACATGCCAGGCACGCTTGTGCTCATAACCTGGGACTGGCTAAGGCTTGAGGTGGACGGGAGCCCGAGGGCCCCATTGAGTGTGCCTATTTCTCTGTCTTTTTCTTTTTCTGAAGAAAGAAACTTCAGAAACTTGACTGAGATTGGAATTAAACAATTTTTGGCAAGAACACTTTGTAGGTGATGCACTGATTTTGAGCTTTTTTTTCCTTCTGGTGAATGGTGATATGAACAGTTTTATATAGTGATTCGTGGTTTATAAAATACCTTCACATACAGTTTCTCTAGTAAAGTCGTTAACACTCTGTGAGGCAGGTTGATACTGCTCTTACTGTGCAAACGTTAGTTTTTATTAGCTCTTGAGTTGAAAAGTTGTATAGCTCCACTGGTTATTAGAATTGGAAAGGAAATTACTTTTTCTCTACTATCCTGTGAGATTTGTTTTTTAAAGAAGAAACTAATGTTTTTGCAATAGTCAAAAACAAAAAGTAAAAATTATCTACCTAAACATCATTTATAGTTATTGTGTATAATTCTATATAGGGTAATGCCCACCGCTACTGTTAAATAATTATTTCCCCTCTTTAAAAAAAAAAATTACGATTATATCAGTAGGTGAATAAACAACTAGTCTGAATCTGAGTTATATTACTGCCGCTCAGAGCTTCCGAACAGTGTGAATAACTAGTGTTAGCATACCAAGTTCATATTCCAGCTAATAGGAAGGTAATTGGTTTTTTAAATTATCCTCTGCTACTATAAGTAAATTTATGGTTTCTTTTAGGGTTTTGTCTTGCCTTTAACTAGTTGTTTCTAAAATTATGTAGAATATTTAATCAGTGTTTTAAAATATTCAGACCGGGGGCTAGCAGGTGATGTAGAGGTTACGGTGCTTGACTCCCACATGGCTGACCACAGTGTGAGTCCTGGACCTGGCAACTTGAAACGCACACCATGAGTGTGTGCATGCATGCCCAAAATCCCAGGAGGAGAATAGAGGAGAAGGAATTGTGGCAAGGCCACAGTTATCTCCCTTAGGGGATAATTTCTTACTTTCCCTCTGTCTCTCCAGCAAATGCATGTACCCTGTGGTAAAACCTTAAGTAAATAAATAAATATAAAATAAAATATTCAGATGTAGGATATCTAAAAGCCCTTGTAGTTCTATGATTTTTATCTAAACAGCTTTTTAAAAAAAGTTTTACTTTGAATAGAGTGACAGTTAAAACCACTTGAGGGGTTTACATTCCCAGCCTGTATATTGGTGGTAAAAGTAGGTATGAAACCTCAGTAATGACTCATATCTGCAGAATTTATAGTAAGTCTAGCTACCGTTTATTAGAAGGCTATTATACTCTTTTGTGCTAGGTACTTGATTACACTCGACCCTGCCACACAGTAAGAAGCAGTTTATCAGAGGCTAAGTAATTTACCTGTTCATGTAGCTGACTGGCAATGGTGCTGAAATTTGAACCAAGCGCAGACTTTGAAGTGTAAACACCTGTGACTTTTACTTACACTGTGCCCTGCAGAGTCTGATATGATTGAATCTTAAAAAAATGAGAAAATTTTGCCTTAGACTTAATGTTGTTTAGTATTACATAGTTTAATTAGAAAATAGAAATACTTTTGAATTTTTATTTTTCTTTATTCACCTCTAGATATTCAAGAATTTTATGAAGTGACCTTACTGGATAATCCAAAATGTATAGATCGTTCAAAGCAGTCTGAACCAATTCAGCCTGTAAATACCTGGGAAATTTCCAGCCTTCCAAGCACTACTGTGACTTCCGAAACACTGCCAAGCAGCCTTAGTCCTAGTATAGAGGTAAGATGAAAATTTTTTCTGAAGCTGTTTTTCAGTGATCAGTTTATTTGGGCTACTAAGTTTTTTCATTTTATTAAAATAGATATTTTGTAGAAATGGAATAAGAGAATGGGGTTAAAATATTTTTTTGAAAAGAAATGCTCAAAATTTCTGCTACCTCTTTTTTAAAATGTGAGTGATTTGAGGTCTAAAATACTTATTTTAGACTGTTAAAACATGCATAGCATGCTGGGCCTCATCTGCATGATAATTAAAATAAAAATTGTATCTTGAAAAGATGGTTTTGTTTTGAGTTTCTTTCCTGGAATTACAATATAGGTTGTGATTCTGAGTTGTCTAGTTACCTGTTTATCCCAAGGAGTCTCTGTTTCTTGTCTTGAAGCTGGATAAACCTTAAGGATAGTTAAAACTCTTTCTTTTTCATTTCGTAACTGTGTCTTAGTAATGCTCTTTTTTTTTTTTTTTTTTTTTATTGTGCTGTACTGTTATCAGTTGAGTTGGATATGGTGTAACAGTGATGTGAAACATTTTATGAGAATTCTGCCTGAAAAGCAGTAGGTGTTTGGAAGTGACTGTCTGAATTTGATTCTAGTCCTTTTGAGGTGGTACTAGATCGTGCCTGGGAAATTGAATCAGCATTTGTTTGGTGAATAATACGTAAGAGAAGTAGTAGGCAACAACTAGATAAGTAGACAGTTTTACCTTAGATTATTCTTTTTATATAAAGTAACATAAAAAATAGAATTTTGGAGTAGGAAGAATTAGAGCATATCTGATCCCTCGCCTTCATTTTAAAGATGAGAAAACAGATTGAGAAGGAAATAATTTAACCCAGTTTATTCAGCCAGTTTGGGCAGGTCTACCTCTGGTTTTCAGGTGTCTTAACACCCAATATATAGTTCTCTTTACTAATCCTGGTCTCACCTTCTGTTTCTTGGGTTAGAGAGACTAGTGTTATATTGCTTATAGATTCTTCTTTACTCTTCGTTTTATTTCTATCTCCACGCCCTTCTTTAGTTGATACATTTCTATCTCCACGCCCTTCTTTAGTTGATACAGCACTTCCTTTTATCATAGTGCACTTAGGGCCTTTATTTCAAATGAACTTTCAAAATGTCTGTAATCAGTTATTGCTGTGGTTTGAATGTGTCCCTTCCAAAATTCAGGCGTTACTGTTGTGATGATACTAAGAGACAGGACCTTTAAGAAGTGATTAGGTCATGAGGGCTCCTCCCTTTGTTAATGGGATTAAGGACTCTTTAAAGAAGTTTTGTGCAGTGTTTATTTTTAATTTTGTTTTTAGTTTTTTGCTATAGGGTGCATGCCCTTGCCAGAGGCTAGGAGAGTGAAAAAATCACCCCTACCCCCATGCCCTACCCTCGGTTTTGACCATGCCTCAGTCCCCTTCACCATTCTTTCAAGATGTTGGGCACATACACATATGTGCCTAGTGTGTTTTTGAAGCCACGGGATCCAGAACTTGAACAGTGACGTTGGCCACGTGGGATCCAACTGCCTTAACCTCCACGCCACTTGTTGGTCCAGCAATGTTTAACTTTTTAGCTTGCTCCTTTTTTTGCCATGTGAGAATGTAGTAAGGTATCCCTAACCAGACCAGTTACCTAGACATTGGGCACATGGGAAATACTCTAGTAATATTTGAAATCTGTATCCATTCACAGATGGACTTTAAGGGGAACATTGGGATGTACTCATCTAGTGCCAGATTTTTTAAATCATGGGGGAAAAAAATCTATGTGTTAAAGCTGGATGAGCTAGTCAGTTAATAGGATGTGTTGTTTTGCAGAGATAACAATACCTGACAAATGTTAGTTTGAAAATATTAGTTTAAAAAACACTGATGGATGACAGTTAAAATGAACAAAACCCGTAATGTTTAGGAATTTAATTTCTTTTTTTTTTTTTAAGAGAGAGATTTTTGCTAAAGGGCGCATGCGCTCTCTGGAGAGACAGAGAGACAGAAAGCGAGAAATAACCCACCAGGGGTACAGGCCACACCACAATTCCTCTCCTCCATTCTCTTCTTGGGACTTTGGGCACACACTCACGCACACCTGGAGTGAGATTTAAGCTGCTAGATCCCGGGCTTGAACTATGGTCAAACTACATGGGAGTCCAGCTACATAACCATTACAACATCTGCCTTCCTCACAAATCTTTGCCTTTTAAAGCATCTATCCAGTTTTTGTTTTTTTTTTTTTTTCCCCTCGTGTTAAAGAGAATGAGAGAGAGTGCACATGCATGCAGGATGGGAAAGGGGTGAGAGAGAAATAGGTGGGGTTTCACTTTTGTGATCCTCCGTCCCAGCCTCCGAGCTAGCCAGGGCTACAGTCCTGTGCTTCCGGGTGTGGCCAGTGCAGGTGAGTACAGAACTGAACCGGTCTTCCTCACATGCTAGTGGTCTATTGGTGCCATTTTTTAAATTATTATTTGATAGTTGGTAGTGATCTATTAATAACTCTTGCCATAAACTGTTTTTCAGTTACTTTGTTACATCAAAACTTTATTGTATTTCTTCTGATGTAAAGTTAATACCATTTATCTTTAAAGTGACATGATTAGTTTGGTATGTGTGTCTTTTTTTTCTTTTTCTTTTTTTTTTGGAGCGGTTTTTGGCATAGAGTGCATGTACTCGCCAGACAGAGACAGACAGAGAGACAGGAAGCGAGAAATCATCCCCCTGGGGGGATGGCCACGCTGCAATCCCTTCTCCTCCATTCTCCTCTCGAGATCTTGGGCACGCATGCACACGCACCCGACGTGAGTTTTAAGCCACCAGGTCCGGGATGTGAATCGCTGTCGAGTACATGGGAATCCAGCGACATAGCCATTGCACCAACTGCTGGTCCCAGTATGTGTGTCTTCTACTTTGAGCATATACTAGCTAGTGAGATGTTTGGGAATAATGTTTGTTTAATATTAATGCTTGTTTCAAGGCGATGAGAACCTTTTTTGTACTTTTCTCTATTTTAAAAAATCAGTAGTGCATGTCATTTTTTTATCAAAACAATTGTATTCTGAAACAAGAATTAATTGCTTTATTTTTTTTTTCTTTAAAGAGATTTTTGCCTTAGGATGTATGTGCTCACCGGAAAGAGAGAGACAGAGATAGTGATAAATCACCCCCGAGGGTGCGATGACCACGCCACACAGCAATCCCTTTTCCTCTGTTCACCTCTTGGGATCTTGGGCATGCATTCACAGGTGTCCTGTGTGATTTTGAAGCCACTGGGCCCAGGACCTGAACCACCATTGGCCATGTGAGAGTCCAGTGTCATAAATGGTATGCCATCTGCTGGCCCCTATTTTTTAATTTTAAAAATTTTATTAATTTCTTCCTTGAGGGAGGAAAAAAAAGGTAGAGAAAGAGGGAGAGAGACAGAAAGGGAGACACTTCCAGTAGGGTTGGCATACCACTGTTCTCTCCCCCTGGCATACCCAGAGACCTTGACACACGAATTCAGGACCCTCACGTAACAGCCTCAGCTTTCTGCGGTGTTAAATGCAGGACCTTCCCATAACAGCCTCAGCATCCTACAGTGTTGAATTACACCTGTACCGCTTGGCTGTCCTATGCTTTTAATGATTGTAAGGGGAAAAAAATGACTGAAAGAAAGCTAAGATAAAAGACTAGAAGAAATTCTCTGACTTAATGGGACATTGCAATAGAAAAGGATACACTATCCTATCTTTCACAGCAACAGTTGAGTAGAGCAACAGTTCAGTGCTTTAAAAAAAGAATCCATAAAAAAATAGTTTTTTGTGATTTTGATTAGGGAAAGTTTTCCTAAGTATGACACCCCAAAAAATGTGGCGCAAAAATTGAAAGAAAGAATTAAAAATGTTGAATAAAGAATTAAGAATTGTTGGGACCAGCAGTTAGCGTTATGGCTATGTTGCTGAACTCCCATGTAGCCGATCACGGTTTGAGCTCCAGACCTGGTGGCTTAAACTCATGCCAGGCCCAAGAGGAGAATGGAGGAGAAGGGATTGAGGCATGGCCATCCCCCCTGAGGGGGTGATTTCCTTCTTTCTATCTCTCTGTCTCTGTCTCTGTCTGGCGAGCGCATGTGTCCTATAGCAAAAACCTCTCCAAAAAAAGAAAAAGAATTAAGAATTGTAGATTTCTTTGTGGATTTCAACTTTGATAGTTTAAATTTTGATTGTAGAACTTCCATGTCTTGGTACAACAACCAAGAAAAATGATATCCTAGAATAAGAAAATTTGCCTTATAGATGAAAACGGATTTTCTTATATATCACTAAGAAAAGAGCCAGCATTAAGTAGGAAAGTGACCAGAGAGTGTGAAAATGCAATTTGGAGAAAAATAAATACACATGCACCAGTTAACCCATAGAAAGATGCTCAACTTCACGGTCTTTTCTAATTTGCCATAGGGCGTGTGCTTGCTGGAGAGGAGGGTGATGAAAAAGCATCCACAATGGGAAATGGTCATGCTGCAATCCCTTCTCCATTTTTCCCTTCTTTGGGATTTTGGGTGTGTATGTACCCAACTCACGCCCAATGTTTTTCTAAAGCTACCAGGTCTGGATTCAAACTGCACAGCCAGCCGTGTTGGATCCAGTTACCTTAACCACCGTGCCACTGTCTGGCTCCAACATTACTTTTTAAATTTTTAAAATTTTGAAACATTTATTTGGGGCTGGCAGGTGGTATGGTGGTTAGGGTGTTGGACTTCTACATGGTCGAATCCCAGAATTGGCAGTTTACTTTTTCACTCTCCTCTTGCTGTCTCTGTCTCTCTTGTCAAATTGAATAATAATAATTTTTTAAAGCATACAAAATACATTTACTTACTTATCTATTTATTTGTTGTGATTTTCAAGTTTTTGGGTCCAAGACCCGAACTGCAGTCAGCCGTATAGAAATCAGTGCCTTAACCACCATACTACCTGCTAGTCCCCCAGTATCATTTTTTTAAATTGCAAATTAAATTGAAAATGACAATTCAAAAAAGTTTTTTTTTTAATTATTTTATTTAACTTACTTACTGATTTTAATTTGACCAGAGAGGGACAGAGTATGAGAGAGAGTGCGCGTGAGAGAGCACGAGAGAGCAAGCCACCAGATCCGGGACTCAAACTGCGGTCACCCATGAGGCAGCCCACCCTTCACCACCATGCCACTTACCAGCCCCGAAAATGACAATACTTTTAACTCATTGAATTGGATTGTTAAAGATAATTAAATGTGAGGAAACACACTTACGTAGTTGGAAGGTGAGAATATGGTAGGTAGTACAATAATTTTGGAAGACTTCCTGGCACTATACTTTGATATTCTTTGATTCATTATATGCTACCAATTTAATCACATAAATTATTAAACATATGTGCAGGGATGTTTATTGTAGCATTGTATATATTGTTAAAACCAAGGAAAATAGCTTAAATGATTTCCAGTAAGAAATTAGATAAACACATTATTATTATAGCCATTTAATGCAAGATAGAATCGCAGGTATGAAAATGCATTTCGTGTATCTGTTATAGGTTAAGTGAATGAGAACAGGTTACTTACAAGGAGGTATAGTACAACTTTGTAAGGAAAAAATACATGAGATTATGTATGTCTGAAAGAATACACTCTTAGTCTGTTTTCAGTAGTACTCTGGTTTCTAGTTGTGCCTGTTACCTACAGGTCTCTGTTTTTCAGCATTTCAGTTATCTCAAGGCGGGTGTGGGGGAGGAAAATTATCTGACTAAGTTGTATAGGGAAATATTTCCTTTCCCTGTCTCTCTGCCCACGTGATCTAATATTTCAAAATAATTCATCTACTTTGACTTTAGTAGAATTTTAGGAGGCAGATTTAAAATATTCAGTCCATCAGGTTTAATCCCAATGAAGTCCTCCAAACATTCGCTTAAAAAATTATTGAATTACAGAAGGTCCCTGACTTACTGTTCGAGGGTTATTCTGGCAAAAAGTATTTGAGATCAATTTCCATAGAGCTTATGATTTTAAAATTTTATGATGATACTAAAGCAATAGAAGAGAAACCATACTTAGAAATTTGAATTTCTGTATGATATGCAGTATGACTCTTTTGTGTTGCTGGGTAGTGGCAGTGAGCTGCAGCCCCCAGCTAACCATGTGATCATGAGGGTAAAAATCTGATATTTTTCAGTGTACTGTGTTGCCAGGTGGTTTTGTCCCAACAATAGGCTTATTATATAAGTGTTCTGAGAATGATTAAGGTGGAGTAGACTAAACTCTCATGTTCCGTAGGTTAGGTATGTCAAATGCAGTTTTGCCCTAAGAGATTTTCCATATAGGGCCAGCAGGTGGTGTGGTGGTTAAAATGTTAGATTCCCACATGGCCAACTGTGGTTTGGGTAGCTTGAAAATCATGCGGCATGTGTATGTGTATGCCTGAAATCCCAAGAGGAGAATGAAGGAGAAGGGATTGTGGTGTGGACATCCCCCCGGCGGGTGGTTTCTCAGTTTCCCTCTCTTTCTCTGTCAAGTACACATGCCCTGTGACAAAGACCTAAATAGAAAAATTTAAAAAGATACTTTCAACTTACAGGTTTATCAGGTTGTGGAGCATACGTACTGTAAAATAGTAATAGATCAAGCGCACAACCATAAACGAATTTCCTGATGAATTAGCAGTCACCTGTGTTCTTCTTGACCTGGTTGGTGTGTTCATTGTGAATACATTGTGCATATACCAGGTCAAGAAGACAGAATGACTGCTAATGAGTCTGGAATTAGATAACGATCATAGTTGTACAACTCTATGAACATACTGAAAACCACTTGCTTGTACATTTTAAAATTTGGCAAGGAGGGCAGAAGGTGGCACAGCAGTAACTCCTTCCTCTTTGAAGGTGACCTACTTGGGAGGGTTCAGAGTTTTTGTCTGCAGGACTCACCGGACATGCTGGGTGTATGTGTGCCCATAGTCTGGGTTTAGTGGTAGGTTGTGGCATGGGGATCTTGTTCAAGTTGCCTGTCTCTTTCTGTCCCCTTCTGTCTCTCTTGTTCATAAAAGATAAAATTTAAAAACATTTTGGTGAATTTTGTATCATGTCCATTTTATCTCAGTTAAACAAATATGCCAGTACTCCAGAAGTCTCCCTGCGCCTTTCCTATTTACTATTATTTTTTCCTTTTCCAGAGAACCATCCTGAGTTTTAACATATAGATTAGTTTTCTCTCATTTTAACAGAATCATGCAGAATCATACAGATATACTTGGGTGTGTCATTTTCAGATAAAGTAAGTGATGTGGTTCTTTATATATTGTAATTAAAGTGGTGAGCTAAAGGTGATTCCTTTTTTTATTACAAATTCCAGAGTTCCTGTAAAATTGAAAGAATAAATTCAACAAATATCTATACACAGGCATCAGTTGCTAACATTTTGTCATACTTTTTATGAGTATATTGTATTTTTTGGAACTATTTGAAAATCAGCTGCAGCCATCATGCGCTTAAACTTTAAAACTTTCATATATCTCCTAAGAGTAAGAACAGTTAGATATTCTCCTATGTAACTGTTAGTACCACTTTCATACCTAAGAAAATTAGGAATAATTGTGTAGTTTTCTCTCTAATCCATTTTCAGAATTGTCACCTGTCTGTCTTGTTGGACTTTAAAAAAAATAGCTATGGTGGCTCAGTAACACAGTTCTTGGGCCATAAGGGAAGGTCCCATGTCCATGTCCTGAGGTCTCTGTGTATGCACCAGGCATGTATGTGTGGCTGGCTGGCTGAACCAGGGAATAGAATTGTGATATGAAGATTCTTTTTGGAATTCCTTTCTCTCCCCACTTCCTCCACTCAGTCTCCCTCACTCTCACGGAAGAACCTCACTCTCACGGAAGAAATATAATAAACTTACGGAAAAAGAAAAAAGATTCTGCCAAGATTCATAGTGAACCTTGTTCATTATTCTGCAAGTCATGGATAGACAATGTTACATTGTTGCTAATGTGTTCTGTGTAGTTAGCCCTCCAGTGGGGTTGTGTGTGTACTGATGACTTTGGGGTTATTATTCCCTAAACAATATGGCATAACAGCTATTTACATAGCATTTATATTGTGTTAGGTATGATAAGTAATCTAGAGATGATTTAAAATATATGGGAGGATATGCATAAGTGTAGGTTACCTACAGATACTCTTGTCATTTTATTTAAGACATCAATTGCCAACCTTTTGACACCAAGGACTGGTTATGGGGAAGACAATTTTTCCATGGACGGGCTGTTAGGGGGGTGGTTTGGTATGATTCAAGCACATTTCTTCTTATGCACTTTATTTCTATCACTACTTTGTAATACATAATGAAATAATTATACAACTCATAATGCAGCATGGATGGAAACCTTGAGCTGGTTTCATGCAACTAGACAGTCTCATCTGGGCTCCTGTGAGAATCTAATGCAGCCACTGGTCTGACAGGAGATGGGGCTCAGGCAGTAATGGAAGCAGTGGGAAGCGCGGTTAATACAGATAAAGCTTCATGCACTTTGCTTAACCGTCACTCACCTCCAGCTGTGTAGCCTGGTTTCTAACAGGCCCAGGGCTTGGGGGGCCCCTGATGTAAGAGACTTGAGCATCTGAAGATTTTGTTTTCTACCTGGTGAGGAAGGGGGAATCCTGGATGTAATCCCCCATGGATGCCCAGGGATGAACTGAACAAGGAAGCTTTCTGCCATGAAGTGTAAGGGATTTCTGGTACTTGGTATTGCATTCCCAAGAAGCCATGCATACCGCATCACAGGGCTCTCAGTCAAAGGACAGAAAGGGAAACACCTTGTCTACTGCCTTCTAGTGGTCTGTATTTTCCTCCCACACTGCAAGGTTGTCTATCAGTGTGCGCAGGGATTAGTGGTGTCTGGTTTTGTGGTTAGTTAGCAGGAAACCCCGAGTTGAGAACGTGAGAGGACGAGATGTAGATAGGCAGCCAAAGGCATGAGTTGTTGCTCGGGCTGCTCAGGATGAGAGACAGCTGTGAAGATCAGGTGGCTCTAGTCTTTTGTAATCTGGTAGAATAGTCCTTTGAAAAATGGCATGAACTAGTTAAAGAGACGTGCTAGTTGTGTAGTAGAATACCACACATTCTTTATTTGTCTAGTTTGTTTCCTCATGTTATTTAAAGTTCTACCTTTCTGATAACAGGAAGTTAGGTGTAAAGGTTGGTTGAACTCGTTTTGGTAAACAGACTTTATAGTGATTTATTGTATCACGTCAGAGAGCACACACTATCAAGTTGTTGAACTTGTGCTATTTGATTACTTAATGGTGGTGACCTTCAGATCTTCCTTTATAAAAGTATGTTTTTCTTTTTGCAGTTAGAAGTACGGATAGGGTACCACTTTGGCACCTCATGTTGAATAAATTTTCACCCCCTGGTCTTTGCCAACTCAGTTTTTATATTCAAAATTTCAGAATGTTGATTTACCTCCTAACTTTATCATTCCATTTGTGTTAATAAATTGGCATTCTTCTGTTAAAGAGTACCTTTCCCTATCAACTAGGAATGAATCTTTGTTCCTTCAAAAAAGACAGCTTTTTTTTTTTATTATTTTCTTTTAAAGCCAATTTTCAGAGTAGAGTTTTTGCAATAGTCTTCTGCAAAGCTGTCTAAGAAGTTTTACCCACTTTGCTCACTCTCTCTTTAAAAAGTTACCACTGTAGGGACCAGCAGTTAGTGTAATGGCTATGTCGCTGGACTCCCATGTAGCTGACCGTAGTTCACGTCCCGGACCTGGTAGCTTAAAACTCACGCCGGCCGCGTGTGCATGCGTGCCCAAGATCCCGAGAGGAGAATGGAGGAGATGGGATTGCAGCGTGACCATCCCCCCTGGGGGGTGATTTCTCGCTTTCTGTCTCTCTGTCTCTCTCTGTCTATCTGGCGAACGCATGCGCCCTATAGCAAAAACCTCTCCAAAAAAAAAAAAAAAAAAAGTTACCACTGTGGACTGAGATATTTTTTATTTATTCAGTGTTTACAGTTCATTCAGTTATTACTCTTTTAGATCTCAGATTACTCCAGACATTATAGAAATAGTGCTGGTCTAAATATGTTAGGGTATTAATATATTAAAACCAATATAATATGTTTTCCTTTCCTTTCTTAAAAAACTCACATATTCCACAAGAGTGAATTATTGGGTTGTTGGAAAAGTTATGACGTGTTTTCTATGCAAGAATGCGTCATGACTTGATGACCCAATATAATGATTACCCTGTTATTATTAAACTGCGTAGTTTAAAAAGGTGTATTCACATAAATTATAATGATTTGGGTTGTCAGAGGAGTGTGATTTATTCTTGCTGTAGCTTCCTAACACATATGGAGTAAGCTAGATTTTGGTTCTTAATACTTGGAATTTATATTCACTTTAGAATTTTGCAAGCTGTAGCTCAGGGATGTTGTTAACTGCCCAAGCTACAGTATTATCATGTAGAAATACTGGGACTAGAAATACAGAACTACAGGCTTCCAGACTGATTTTTTTTTTTTTTTAATTTATCAGAGGGTATATGCTTGCTGAAAAGAGAGAAGAGAAAGAAAGTGATAAAGTGCCTCACTTCACTGTCCCCATGGAAGATGGTCATGCTGTACTCCCTTCTCCTTCATTTCTCCCTCCTTCTGGGATTTGGACATGTGTACTCACGTGTCCTGCTGTTTCTCAAGCTTACAGGTCCAGGACTCAAACTGCAGGATTGACTTTGTTGGTCCAGTACCTTAACCATCACACTGTGGGCTGGCCCCAGATGTTTTTTATTTTATGGTGTCAGCAGGTGCTTGGCAGTTAAGGCGCTGGGCTCCCATGTGGCCTACTGTGGTTTGAGTCCTGGACTTGGCAATTGACTTTCTCACTTTCCTCTCTCTGTCTCTCTGTGGTCAATTATTAAATGGGGAAAATGAATAAAATTAAACTTAAAAAATAGGTTTAAAAAAAGCCACACCTCCTTTGGTACAAGCAGTAGGGCTCTGCTCCTAAAGGCTAGGGTCACATAGGAAGCTGAGGTTCCATTCCTAGATTAACATAAACAGGCAGGCCACTGAAGCCTGTGCCTCACATTGTAGCTTAACTGGGAGACTGGGCAAGGTATTTTAGTGGCAAGACCTGGTCAAAAAATACCTCTCTCTCTTTCACTGGAGCAGTGGCTGCTCAAATAAATTCTGGCTGCTCAAATAATTTATAATATATATAATAATTTATAATCTACCACTTCTTCCCATGCATCTTTATAGGACACGTGCTGTCTCCAGAGAGATAGAAAAATGAGAAATCACCCCCCCGGGGGAATGACCATGCCTCAATCCCTTCTCCACTCTCCTCTTGGGAATTTGAACACTCATGCAGACATGCCTGGCGTGAGTTTTAAGCCAGTGGATCCAGCACTTGAATCCCAGTCGGCCATGTGGGAGTCCAGCAAATAACCATTATGCCATCTGCTGATCCCTATTTGGTATTAATTTTTAAGAACCTGACACATCATGTTATACTAACATGCTGTTTTTAGCTTATGCTTTTTCAGCTTTGTGATTGAGCATATCTTAATTATGCTGTAGATACCTTTTCATATCTATTACATTCTTTTTTTTTTTTTTTTTGAGAGGTTTTTGCTTTTGGGTGCGTGTGCTCGCCAGAGAGAGACAGAAAGATAGAAAGGAAGAAATCACCCCCCAGGGGTGATGGCAAGGCCACAATTGCTTCTTCTTCTCCTCTCGGGATCTTGGGCACGCATGCACATGCGCCCGGCGTGAGTTTAAGCCACCAGGTCCAGGATGCAAACTGCGGTCGACTACGTGGGAGTCCAGCGACATAGCCATTACGCTAACTGCTGGTCCTGTATCTGTTACATTCTTATCTGCTGGCTAGTATTTCCTAATGGATATTTGTCATTTTTGGTAGCCATTTAACTTATTTCTAATTTTTATGATTACATACTGCTTTAGTGAATGAGAAAGCCAGTTATTTAACTGGATTTGAGCCCTTATGAAACTTGGGAGTTAATTCTAAGATCTTTTTCTGATGACTGGTATGAGACTGATTTAAAATACGATTTCTTTTAATCTCTTCTCTGAAACAGGGCATTTTTTTTCATATTTAGACTTTAAAACTTTCACTAAAAAATACAAAAATTATTTTGCATAATTTATTTTCTTTCTTTCTTTCTTTCTTTTTTTTTTTAGGTTTTTGCCATAGAGTGCATGTGGAGAGATAGAGTGTCTTATACCCTGCCACCTGCTGGCCCATTTTATTTAGTTCAACATGCTTGCATTTTTCTTTTTCTTGAGAGGTTTTTGCTATAGAGTGCATGTACTCACCAGAAAATCAGAGAGAGATAGAAGGTGAGAAATCCCCCCCGGGGGTGGGGGGGGTATGGCCACACCGCAATCCCTTCTCTCTGTCTTCCTCTTGGAATCTTGAGCACACATGCACATGCACCTGGCATGAGTTTAAGCTGCCAGGTCTGGGACTCGAACTGTGGTTGACTTCATGGGAGTCCAGTGACATAGCCATTATGCTAACTGCTGGTCCCACTTGTATTTTTCTTAAAAGAAAGCTTGACAAGGGCCAGTAGATGGTATAATGGTTAAGGCACTGGTCTTCCACATGGCTGACTGTGGTTCAAGTCCTGGACCTGGCGATTTGAAAATCACATGTACACGTATGTCCAAAATCCCAGGAGAATGGAAGAAAAAGGGTTACAGTGTAGCTATCCTCTTTGGGGGTTGATTTTTTTCTTGTTTGTACTCTCTCTCTTTCTCTTTTTCTGGTGAGCATGCATGTCCTGTGGCAAATACCTGGGAAAAAAAAAAAGCTTGAAGAAAACTACTGTTTTATATAAAAACTCTTAAGACTTGAGTATTAGATGAATAAAGTTTCCATCAATTTTAAGGTTTTTAGTTGTCAGTTTCTGCCATGAGCTGGTAATATATTGGGTCACTGGAAAAATCATGATGTATTTTTCTGTGCGTTAGGACTTTTCTGATGACCCGATAGGAAAGGTCTTCAAAAAGTTCATGGAAAATGCATATTATGAAAAATGCTTACATGGATTTGAGAAAATTTTTGCAGCAAAATAAACTCCTACTTTAATTTCTTTCTCTTTTTTGTTTTCTTTTTTAGATTTTTGCCATAGTACATATGCACTCACCAGAGTCAGATAGAAAGAGAGAGAGAGAGAGAGAGAGAGAGAGAGAGAAAATGAGGAACCTCCCCCACCCCCTCAGGGAAGATTTGCTACATGCATCCCATTTTCTCCATTCTGCTTTCAAGATTTTGGGCACACATGTGCCCGGGATGATTTTGAAGTCACTTGGGTCTGAGATTTGAACTATGCCGTCAGCCATGTGGGATCCAGCTACCTTAACCACTATGCCACCTGTAGGCCTGTAATTTTTTTTTAAATGTAGTATTTTTTCTTTTTTTTTAAATTTGCTGTTGGGCATGTGTGCTCAGTGGACAGAACAGAGATTAAAAGAAAGAGAGAAAGCAAGAAATCAATACCTCTAGGAGAGATGGCTATGCTGCAGTCTTTTTTCCTCTATTCTTCTCATGGGATTCTGGACACAATGCACATGCACCAAGAATTTTTCTCAAATTGGTAGGTCCAGGAGTCAAACTGTGGTGTTGATCATGTGGGATCCTGTACATTAACCTACACGCCACCTGCTGGCCCCCATATACACAGTTTTTTACTGTCTTTTTTCCCTTTGAATAATAGAATTAAATACTGTTTAAATAGATTGAGAATTTCCTGTTTGTTGTGCATTTAGGAAGAACGAGAAAGGAAAACATATTTTTCTTTTTTAAGATGTATTTATTTATTTAAATTTGCATCTTATCACATCTTTACAGTATACATTTCTTTTTTCAAAACAAAAACCATGCATGTCAGTCAACAAGGATATTACTGTATACATTATCATCAGCAAATAGCTTCTCATTTTTTGTCAGTTAAGCATACTTTTACCCATTTTTTTCCTTTCCCTTTCCCCTCTCTCCTTCCATACTAAACTTTTTTCCCCCCATTTTATTGATTCACAGAAGATCTTATAGTGTGGACAAAGCTAGAATCTAGTGCACTGTAATTTTCTTCTGAAACAATTTTCTCCCTCTTTCTTCATTCCCCCTTTTTACTAAACAGAGGTATAAACTAACCTATTTGCAAAAAAAAAAAATAAATAAATAAAAGGGAAAACATTATTTTAAAGAACAATCTCATTTGTTTTATTCTTTTTTTAAAAAAACTGCTTGCCTCCTTTTTCCACTTTTTTCTTTCTTAATGTTTTTGCTGTATGACACGTGAACTTGCTAGAGGTAGAGGGAGACAGACAGACAGACAGACAGACAGTGAGAGAGAGGTAGTTGACCATGGTTTGAGTCCCAGATCTGGTGGCCTAAAACTCATGCCAAGCATATTACATGTGTGCCTAAGATCCCAAGGGATGTAGTCAACCCATGGTTCCAATCCCAGACCTGGCGGCTTAAAACTCAGGCCAGGAGATAGTACATGCATGCCCAAGATCCTGAGAGGAGAATAGAAGAGAAGGGTTTGGAGCATGACCATCCCCCTGGGAGGTGTATGTGTGATATCTCACTTTCTGTCTGTCTGTCTGTCTCTGGTGAGTATACATGCCCTACAGCAAAAATCTCTCAAAATTATTATTTTTATTTATTTATTTATTTATTTATTTCAAGTTTGCTATAGGGCATGTGTACTCAGCAGAGAGAGAGAGAGAGAGAGGGAGAGAGGGAACAAGCTGCCACGTCTGGGACTTGAACCTCAGTAGACCATGTGGGAGTCCAGCACCTCAACCACCACGCTACCTCCTGGCTGGCCCCTAGTCTTTCTTTTTTAAAAAGTTTATTTTGTGGGACCAGCAGTTGGTGTAATGGCTATGTCGCTGGACTCCCATATAGTCAACCGCAATTCAAGTCCAGGACCCGGTAGCTTAAACTCATGCCCGGCACGAGTGCATACATGCCCAGAATCCCGAGAAGGGGTTGCAGCGTGGCCATCCCCCCTGGGGAGTGATTTCTTGCTTTTCTGTCTCTGTCTTTCTGGTGTGTGAGTTTGCCCTATAGCAAAAACCTCTTAAAAAGAAAAGTTTATTTTGTAAAAAAAACAAACAAAAAAAAAACCCCTTAAGTCTACAGAAAAATTAAAAAAATGTAAAAAGCCATTTTGTCACATTTTCATGATTCCTTTACACACACACACAAATAAATGAATTTTTTTTTTTTTTGCGTTGACCCACTTGAGAGCAGTTAGCAGACATGAACTTTTACCCTGAAATACTTCAGCAGGTGTTCCTAAGAACAAGGATATTTTTGTTTAAAAAAGTTGTCATTTTATAGGAACATTTCTAAAAACATGTAGTACGCAGTTGTCAGGCTAAGGAAGTTTAAAATTGATACCAGTGTTTTTATTTTTACAGTGCTATTATCAGTCCAAAATCAAATTAAGGAACATGTCTTATCTTTGGTGCCATCTGTCCTACAGTTATACATCCCTGAGGCAGACCTCACTTCTCCATTCTTGCCATGTACTTTAGAAATAGCTGACTGAATCACAGCACAACTTCATGAGTTGTTGTAAGTTTGAAGTTACTGCCTTCAAAATAATTGAGTCTTATGTATTGTGACTTGGCTCCTTTTTCTATTGCTTTTGTTTCCTCGGAGTTCTTATTTTTCTTTCTACTATTTTTCTAGTAGCATATCTCTATCTTTCAGAGACAGTATCTCATAGAGACTCTAGTATGAATTTCCTCTCTGCCCCCAGGTTAGTGGTATGTCATTTAATTCTGATTTTTAAATGGTGCATTATAAAACAGTGAAATGTACCAAATTTGAAATAATGTAGAATTTCTGGGCAACGCTTTATAATTTAAAATTTCATTCAGATCAAAGCTGGTAGGTGTACAAAGTGAATTGTAAATTTTTTTAGGCATTTGTCACACGGCAGCGCCTCTTTGTCAGTATCATATGAACTATACTATTGCTTCATGATTCATCTGCTGCTACTTTACACTCATCATTATGTAATTAATAATTTTTTGTTTATATTGTGAGAGTCTTATTCAATGTTTAAGTGATAGTTGCTAGTGGTAGAATGAAAGGATATATCCCCAAAATCAATAACTTTGAAATGGAACTGAAATGTTATGAAAAGTTATGAGAAAAGTGAAACATCTGCCATATATGCCAAGCTGTTAATTTAGGAGGCTGCTCAGCAAATATTACATAGTTGCTGAGAAAATAAAATTCTGTGTTAAAGCCTAGCTTTGCAACAGTGGTTTTAGATTTATATTCTCCTTTTTTTTTTTTTAAGAATTATTTTATTTAACTTTATTTACTTTTAATTCGACTAGAGGGGGACAGAGCAAGCAAATGAGAAAGCGAGAAAGTGAGAAAGCAAGCCGCTAGGTCCGGGACTTGAACTGCAGTCAACCATGGGGGAGTCCAGCATCCTTAACCACACACCACCTGTCAGCCCCTAGATTTATGTTCTCCTAAAAGACACTCCTGAATTAGTTTTGAATTATGAGTTTTATGTGACACTTTTAGTCACTCATCATTTAGATAATTTCGATTGCTCTATATCTATACATATCATATTCTTTGATATTAGAGTGATATCTTGTGTGCTCTTAAAAATTCCCACTCTATCCTCTTTATTTTTTTATTTATTTTTTGTTGTAGGGCATGTGCACTCACCAGAGAGTGAAAAAGTGAGAAATAGCACTCTTTTCTCCCTCAAAGTGTATGCCACAGTCCCCTCTCCTCCAGTCCCTTGGGATTCTGGGCACACATGCACATATATGCCCATCATGACCTTCAAGTCCTATCTTGAACTTCACAGTGAGCCATGTGGACTCCTTAACCTCCACTGTGTGGGCTGGCCCTGTTAATTGTCTTAAGTGCCTGAAATAATTTACCATTATCAAAAGATTAATAATGGTTCTTCTAAAGTTCTTTTGAAGTTGCTCGTATTATATACCACCAAATTTTTCTCTTATGTCAGCCATAAAGCTGTTTCATTTCCTATCATTACTGAAGTAGCACTTTTGCTTTTCTTTTTAAGAGAGATTTTTACTACAGGGCATGTGCGCTTGCTGGAGAGACAGAGACAGAGACAGAAAGTGAGAAATCACCTTCCAGTGGGGATGGCCACACTGCCTCAATCCCTTCTCCATTCTCTAGGGATTTGTGGCATGCATACACACGTTCACAGCGTAAGTTTGAAGATGCCAGGTCCAGGACTCCGACCAGTTGACTACATGGGAGTCTGACTACATAACCATTGCACACTGTTTACTGGTCCTGCACTTTTACTTTTAAGAACTTTTCTTTTGCATTCAAAATTTGGTTAATCTGGGGCAAGAACCTAGCTTTTGACGTATCTTGGCTTTTGGCATGCGTTTCTCACTGCCATTTTTTCTCCTCCATTCTCCTCTTAGGATGTTGGGCATGCATGTCCATGCGTACCTGGTGTGAGTTTTAAGCTACCAAGTCTGGGACTTGAACCACGTTCAACCATGTAGGAGTCCAATGATTATGTACACTTATGTACACTAGCTCTTGTTTTAAAATGATAGAGGCCCTGCTGTGCTGGGGTAGGTAATACTGCATAGTTCTGCATTGCTGGAGCCTTGTGGCCGATGGGATAGGAGCCTGGGTCCACCTGAAACGTTAGGGATGTGCATGTGCATCCTCATGACCCTGGCTGGCTGGGAGCCTCGAGGAATGGATTGTGGTGTCAGGAGACCTTGTGTGGGTGCATGTCTTTCTCTTGTGCACACTCTCATTGCTCTCTCCCTTATGAAAGAAGTAAAATAATAAACTTAAAAAAAAAAAAGACAGTAAGATATAAGATATATGTGATTCTTCCTTTTACTTGAACACTTAAGAGTTCATCGTAGGATTATTAAGTGGCCTAATTTCAATATTGCTGTATCTCAGAGAATAGGGAGACCAGAGGAGAAGAAGAGAGACAGGGGAGTGGCTGGTCAGTAGAGCAGTCAAGAACGCACATATTTATTGATTAAAGTAAGTAACCTATGGGACTAGCAGATGACGTAATGGCTACGTCGCTGGACTCCTGTGTAGTTGACCACGGTTCGAGTCCTGGACCTGATGGCTTAAACTCATGCCAGGCGCGTGTGCATGTGTGCCCAAGGTCCCGAGAGGAGAATGGAGGAGAAGGGATTGTGGCGGGGCCATCCCCCCTGGGGGTGATTCCTCGCTTTCTGTCTGTCTCGTGTCTTTCTGGTGAGTGCACGCACCCTATAGCAAAAAACTCTCCAAAAAAAAAAAAAGTGAGTAACCTATGTTGGTATCATTTGTGGCACCTCAAAACAATAAAATATTAACATTAGAGATCACAGATTACCATAATGGATATGATAATAATGAAAAAGTTTGAAATACTATGAGAAATTACCAAAATGTGACACAGAAATGTGAAATGGGCACATTTTGTTGGGAAAATGGCACCAGTCGACTTGTTTGATGTTGAGTTGCCTCAAACCTTCATTAAAATAAAAAAAAAAAAAAGGCAAACTCTGCAAAGTACAATAAATCAGAATACAAATAAAATCAGGTATGTATGTAGTAGGTTGTTACCTATACTTCTGACTGATAAACTGTAAATCAGGATTCCCCACAAACCCTTCCTTGGGTTCACTTAATTTGCTAGAGTGGCTCCCAGAACTCAAGGAAACACCTTAACCAGTTTGTTATAAAGACTATTTATTATAAAGAGTGCAGAAGAAGAGCTAGATGAAGAGATCTATAGTGGAAGGGTTCCAGAGTATAGGAGCTTCTGTCTTGGTGGAGTTGAGATACCCAGCCCTCCCTCCCAACATGTAGATATATTTGTAAGCTCAAAAGCGCATCACATTGGCCTGGCAGGTGGCGTGATGGTTAAGGCACTGGATTTCCACTTGGCTAACTACAGTTCCAGTCCTGGACTCAGTGGCTTGATAATCATAACAATTAAATAAATAGATGTTTAGGAACGAAAAACAAAATGTATCAAATCCTACTGAAGTGTTTCTTTTTTTTCTTTTTTTAAAGGGAGATGTTTGTTATAGGGCACGTGCACTTGCCAGAGAGAGAGATAGAAAGCAATAAATTACCCCCCAGGGGAAATGGCCACACTACAATTTTTTCTCCTCCATTCTCCTCTTAGGATGTTGGGCATGCATGTCCACGTGCACCTGGTGTGAGTTTTAAGCTACCAGGTCTGGGACTTGAACCACGTTCAACTATGTGGGAGTCTAGTGATGTAACCATTATGCCATCTGCTGGTCCCAGTTAAGGATTTTTATAGAATTTGATCTCCAGCACCAACTACTCTCACTCTTCTCCTGGAGATTGGTAGGAGAGTCTGAAAATGACAACCCTGTAATCTTCTCAAATTCCGTGTGTGTGTGTGTGTGTGTGTGTGTGTGTGTGTGTGTGTGTGTGTGTTTTCCTTATGAACAGCACCATCCTGAGGCTTCCTAGGGGTCCCATTCTAAATTACTCTATTAGCATAAACTCTGGTGTGATTGGGCTGTATTATTCCAGGTGCTGTGCATGTATTATTTCACTTATTCCTCGCACAAAAGCCCCAGTCGACTGTTCACTGTAAAGTCTCACTGGACTTGTCTCAAGTATATTCTATTATACTTTAAACAGAAAGCTGTCTTCTACTACGTGTCAGTAATAGTAAAAACAAAAATGATGATGTTTGCTATTTGATTGGTGGGATGTGTGTATTAATTCTTTCTCTTAGCCCTAACAGTGAAACTTGGTTTAGTATGAAAGTTGTTGCAGCCCAGGTATAATTGGAATATTAGAAATAGGAGTGGGGTGTGAAGGATCAGTTCAGTTACTTGAATTTCAGGTCATCAATGGGATCTGTAGACTGAGGCAAGATTGTGGGAACAAATTGCTTACTATGTGTATTTTTATAGGGGAGTATGGCTTGGAAGCTTTTGAGACTGAAAGCCAATTGTATCCCTGTGCCTCATATAGCCTACCTATATTCCCTGTGATCTTAAGGATAAGACAAGAGTTCACAAAGTTAGGCTGCTAGGCGATTTCTGGGTTTAAAATGAAGACTTCTTGATGAGTTTGAAATGGTACAGTTATAACTATCTTTTTTGTTTTTTTTTGGGGGGGTGGGGGAGTGAGGGGGTAGATAAAATAGCTTTACTAAGGCACTAAAGTTAAAATCTGGTTTCATTGGTAAAAGGTTATTTAATTATTCCTTTAGTAAAGAAATAAAAAGTAAGCTTTAGAGATAATATTTTAAATTATTGCATTTTGTTCTTCCTGCTCCCCTTCTCAAAAATACCACATGGAATATTCCATTCATTACTGCCTGAGAAAGTCATTACTTTGCAGGCTGCAGTTGGTGAAATGGTTTAGAGGAAGAAATGTTTGCTTGCATTTTTTCAGTAATTTTTTTTTTTTTTTTGGATAGTTGTTTTTTGGTTATCCAAACTGTAGCAAACAAGGAGAAGCAGACTTAAATTTATACCGGGAAAACCTCTTTGTGGAGCATTTCATCAGATGACTCCCTGTCAACCTTATATCTTGAAAAAAGAGATTAATGAAATAACATCTGAAGCATCAGTGAGTTCTTGTGGAATAAATCCTGACACCTTTCACAGTGTTTTGTGCGATAATTTCAAGTTCTTCAGATACAGATTACATAAAGAAGATTTTAGAGCACGTGACACATTCTGGTATCTTGTAATTCAGATAGTACAAAAATTGCTACCTCTGAGAACGGATCCTGGAGAGATCTTGTGGCAGTTATAACTTTTCATCTATGGTTTTATCTCAGAACTTTATTATTATTTATTTTTATTTAAAAATTTTTCTTCCTATAGACAACCTAAAACAGTTTTGCATTTTGTATAAAACATTGTAATGGTAGGATTATGGATTGCCTGTGCATTGTAACCACAAAGGTAAGATAACGATATGCTTTTTTGTATCTCACTGTTAGTGACAGATGCAAGAGACTTTTGGTTCATAATACATTTTAAAAATAAGTTGTAACCATTATTAAATATTTGAAAATAGGTATTTGAACCCATGTGATGCTTAGTTTATATTTTTTAGGAAAGGCAGTATTTATTTTAAAATGTGCTTCAGATAGCTAAAAATAGTATATTGAACAGATATATTTCTTTGAAATTATAGGAAGCTTTGCTTCCAACAGTAAAGACCTGTAAGACCTTGATTCTGTTTAAATCCTATAAATATATTCTCAAAGTTCTCCTCTGTTTTATTTTGTGTCCCAATATGTCATGCTAGTTCAGAGTAAAGCTCATTTTGAGAACTTTTTTTTTTGGACTCAATCATCTATTGCAAATATAAATATAAATTTTTTTAAGAAGGAGAAAATAATGAAGTTCTGGTTGTGCTGTCTTTGGAAAGATGTTGATTTGGACTTAATATGGTTAAACTTTACTCCTCAAAGTACTTGTTTCGAAGTCTGTTTTGTTCCTTAAAGTGCAGCATACTTCACGTAATCTCTAAGTGTGGCTTTTATTTCTGAGCACAAATGTGTGGGCATTGTGTGATTGTGTTATTATAGATTACATTTTAAATCAGTACATTTTTAAAAAAAATATGGAATAACTTACCTTTTGGGTTTTATTTCTGTAGTTATTATGTCACATAGTGAATTGTTGATTTAAAAATTGACAGTAATAAAACAATAAGTAGATTCTTAAAGTAGTCTATTAATTGTTCCGGTATTGTGAATTATTTCTCACAAGAGAAAGTAGTTGTTTCCTTGTTGCTCACAGAGTTATAGTTCAAACAGTAAGTAAGAGTTTGTGAAGGATACAGGCATGCCCATCATCTCATTCTATCCCCTGTTTATAAGGAGATGTCTTTGTGTACATTTAGATAAACTGACCTAAGATGCTGAGTGTTCTTCAAGAATGTATATACCTGGAAACAGGTTTTTTCCTATATGGGTTATTTTCATGTTTGTCTGTGGTTAGTTCTCTTCTGTAATTTAACTTTTACCATTCCATTCATTTTAGATTTTTTTTTTTGATACAGTAGCAAGGTTATTTGAAATGATCTCTCACTTCTCTCTACACTGCCTTCCTTGATAAGTTCAAAAGTTTTTGCATTTGACCCTCTTTTTAGTAAAAAGAGAGCTACTATTGCTTAAAAAAAATGGGATGTAATCATTATCCCGAAGTATTTATAAATTTTATTATGTAACTTAAAGCAAAAATAGAAAAAGATGTAGGTTGGAAATTAGAAAGCCTTAAAATATCATTTGTAGTTACTTTCGATAAAGCTAAATTAAAATAATTTGTTCTATTATTAGAAATAAACCTTTTGAACATATTTAACCAATGCCTACAACAGGAAGAGTACAATTCTTGATTTTCTTTTAAAACTAAAGGCTACAGTGTCCTTGCCACCTCCTCCCCCTTGACTATTTTCTTTTTTCTGGTCTTTACAGAGCTCTGTGACTTTATATATGGTGTTTTTTTTTTATTCTGACAGTATCATTGATGTAATTCTATAATGTTAATACTAAAACACCTTTCCAACTGAAATTGTTTTCATCATCCGCCTCCCCTCTCTCCCACTTGTGTAGGCACAGTGAGCTAGGTAGGCATGTTGCATCACTGCTACCATGGATACCCTTAAGAACAGGCATGTGGGCTGAGCTAAAGCAGTGATGATTAGTTTTCTGGTTGTTCTCCCCAATCTCCATAACTATATGTTCTTCACAATGAAGACTCTTATTTTAAAACGTTTGCAAATGACTAGGTTGTGAGATGTGATGACTAAATCATCACTGCTATTGAACTGCCAAAAACCTTGGCCTCCATTTACAGCACTGTTAATGCCATCTACTAATTTAAGACTAACACAAATAGCTGCATTCCTTTTTTAATTAATATGTTTTAAACACAAATGTTATGTTTATTTTGCCTCTTAATGAAAATGAAGATGTATTTCCTCTTTGAATTAAAAAATAATGTTCTAGTTTTTGATACTTTGCAGGAAAAGAGATGCTAGAGAGTATTTCTATGATAGCAGTATTTCTGATTATTGTTAGTATACTTAAATAGATTTTAATGCAGTTGAATTAGCTTGGATACAGTGTTTATGCTTTTCCACATAATATCTAAAAGATATTTATTTTTGTTTGTAAGTTCTTGTGTTCTTAGCTAGCACCTTTGTAAATATATCAGTTGGGGTAGAGCAAATATTATTAGGCTCTGGGCAGAAAAGTATAGTTTTGTTATACTCATTGTTACTGCAGGAAAATTCATGGGGAGCATACGAGATCTAACAAGAGTGACTTGGGAATATTACTATATATGGTATGTTTTCTTTTGTTAACAATAAAGCTCTATGTATAAACTGCAGCTAAGGGCATTTATATTCTTCAGCAGGGAGATTTTCAAGCTTTCCATTAGCTTCCGAGAGAGTTGCATAACTTTAGTACTAGAATTTTATAGTATGATCATGCCTTTCTCCTTCTTTTGTAATGTCGCTTGATGATCAAGTAATTAGAAATGTTCTTTATTATTCATTTTAGGGGCATTTAATGGAAATTTGGGTGACAGGGGAAAGACTTGTAAAAAAAATTGTGTGTTCTTAATTAAGTCCGAAAAGGAGAAAATAAGCTTTCATATTTCAGGAGATTTCTCCTAAACTCAGTGCCAGTGTTTATTATTTTTTGCCAGAACTTGGAGTCTGTGTTAAATGCCATAAGGGCAGTGTTTAAAATACTGTAGTCTTGTCTGTCTTTCCCAATTAAGGAATTGGCAAATACATATATTTTACAAACTGCAGACCAGGTTTTCATTATTTTTGTTAACAGGACTTTTTTCATTTTTTGGTGAGGTGTTTCCTTCTGCTTTGAGAGCTTTATGCATAATAGTTCTCCTCTGCATGCCCTTATGGCTCTTACTAACATTTCAGATTTTAGTTTATAGATGACTTCCTCAGGAAAGCTTTCCTTGATTCCCAATTAAATCAGGTTCCTCCAGTTCTATAAGTATACTTGATTTTTTTTCTTTTTACCTACTACATCATGTATTTATGGTTCTTTATGGTTGTATATTTTTCTCATTGGACTGTGTTACAAGCTTTACAAAGTAAGGCAGTTTTCTTCTCCAAAGTATCCCCAGTGACTGACCAAATGTCTGCATGTAGTAGGTACTCAATACGTAATTGATAAGTGAATGAATTTTTGGCACAGATGATCCAAGCATGTGTATTAAAAAAATGAATACTTTACTTTGTCTTAAACCTCATTTTGAATATATGTTGACATCCTGGAAAATTGTCACTAAAATTTTATTTAGTCATTCTTTATTTATATTGAATATAAAAGACCTAGAAAGTGGCATATCTCCCCATTTTTTTTCGCGTATTTTCTGGTTTATTTCAGGGATGAAATATATCATCATGTCTTAATGCTCAATAGGCTACTAGTCATGTAAATGTTTGACTAATTTGATAACTTTCTATATATAAAGTGTGTATTTGTTTCTAGTTTATATTTAATTTTGGAAAGACAGATTTTTTTTTTTTTTTTTTTAGTAGCACTTAGCTCTCTTTTCTAGGTTCCAGGTCTTAACTCACAACCCAGTACTATCCAGTAGAATTTTGTGGTAGTCGAAGTGTTCTATATCTGCACTGCACTGTCTACTAACACTTGAAATGTGACAGAGAAGCTGAATTTCTCATTTTAATTGATTGTTAGTCTATGACAACCATTCTCAAACACAAGTCAACCCTTCATTTATTTTATGTGCCCTGAATTTTTTTTTAAGTTTTTTTTTTTTTCCTCTGTAGGGCATGTACACTTGCCTGAGAGAGACAAAAGGACAATGAGAGGGAAAGTGAGAAATCACCACTGCCCGGGGGTGGGGGTAGCCACACTGTAATCTCTTCCCCTTCATTCTCCTTTAGGAATTTTGGGCATGCATGCACATGTACCCAGTGTGATTTTCAATCCACCAGGTCCGAGACTAGAACCAAAGTCAGCCACGTAGGAGTCTAGTGGCTTAAAACCATACCACCTGCTGACCCTGATTCCTGAATTTTAAAAATACCATTTTTGAGTGCATAGTAAATTCACTATTTATTTAAAAAATAAAGTGTTATTGAAAAGCTTATTAAGGGGGACCAGCAGATGGAGTAATGGTTACGTCGCCGGACTCCCACGTAGTTCATTGTGGTTCGAGTTCCAGACCCAGTGGCTTAAAACTTAACATCAGGCTCATGTGCATGTGTGCCCAAAATCCCAAAAGGAGAATGGAGGAAAAGGGATTACTTCATGGCTATCTCCCCTGGGGGAGATTTCTTGCTTTCTATCTTTCTGATGAGTGCATGTGCAAAAAAATAAAAAAGCTTGGTAAGTAGGAATTATTTTTTTTGGGGGGGGGGCATGCATGCACACATCACTGGCATGATTTTCAAGCTGCCAGCATCAGGGCTTAAACCATGGTCAGTCGTGTGGGATTCCAATGCCATAAACACTACAGTAGGCCCCAATAGAGATCTATTTTATTCGTTTCTGTTTGGGCATCTTTTCATTATTTATTCAAATACAAGTAAATATGCTTTTATTTCTCTTTTTTTTATACAGCAGGTATTTATGTTTTATATTTATGTGGTGGTTTTCTCCTTGCTGGTTTTACCAATGATATTCTGAAAGCCTCTCCATTTTAGCATATAGAACTTTTTCTTCCTTCATTTTTATATAAAGATATTTGATTATGTGGATGTACCATAATTTATTTAACCAAAGTTGTACTTTTTTTTTTAGAGAGGATTTTTCTTTTTTTGCTACAGGACACGTGTGCTCACCAGAAAGACAATGAGACAGAAAGCGAGAAATCTTCCCCCCCCCCCTCCTCATTTCTCCTCTTGGGATCTTGGGCACGCACGCACACGCACCTGGCGCATTGACTACATGGGAGTCCAGCAACATAGCCATTACGCTAACTGCTGGTCCCAGAATTAAGTAAATTTTTTATAAAGCAGGGACCAGCAGATAGCGTAATGGTTACATGACTTGACTCCCACATAGTCGACCTTGGTTTGAACTCAGGACCCAGCAGTTTAAGACTCATGCTGGGCTCATGTGCGTGCTTGCCCAAAATCCTGAGAGGAGAATGGAGGAAAAGGGATACAGCACCGCCACCCCCCCAGGGGGTGAGTTCTCGCTCTCTGTCTATTTCTCTCTGTCTCTCTATTTCTCTCTGTCTCTCTATTTCTCTCTGTCTCTCTGGCAAGTTCACATGCCCTATGGCAAAAATCTCTCTTAAAAATAATACTGGTATTCCCTCCTAATTCATGTTGAAACTTAATCCCCAGTGTGATGGTGTTGAGAGGTGTGCCCTTTGGGAGATGATTGAGATTAGAACCCTTATTAAAGGTTCAAGGTAGAAGGGAATACCTTCTTGCCCTTTTCCCCTTCTGCCATGTGAGGACACATGCTTTCCTCCTCTCTGGTAGATCAGCAACCAAGTGTCATCTTATAAATAGAAGCTACCCTCACCAAGCACCAACCCTGCCAGTGCCTCAGTCTTGGACTTTCCTGCCTGCAGAACAATAAATAAATTTCTTTTGTTCATGAATTACCCAGCTATGGTATTTTGTTTTACTACCACAGACTTTATACTGGAGGTTTTCAAATAGTTCATGGAAAATGTGTATTATTAAAAACAATGCATGGATTTCAAAATTTTAAAAATTATTTTATTGAACTTTAATTAATTTTAATTTGACCAGAGAGGGACAGAGAGAGAGAGAAACAAAGCAAGAAAGCAAGCCACCAGGTCTGGGACTCGAACCACACAGTTGGCCATGTTGGAGTCCAGTGCCCTTAACAACCACACTACCTGCTGGCCCCTGGATTGCAAAATTTTTTGGAACTGAGATAAACTCATACTTTTCATTCCATTTTACATTAAATTTTTGAAGTATCCTCATATATACATTTTTTTCGCCACATTTTTGCCATGGGGCACAAGGGAAAATGAGAAATCATCCTCCAGTGGGGACAACCACACCGCAATCCTTTCTCCTCTGTTCTCCTCTTTTTTTCTTTTTCTTTTTTTTTTGGAGAGGTTTTCGCTATAGGGCGCATGTGCTCTCCAGACAGAGAGAGACATAGAGACAGAAAGCGAGAAATCACCCCCCAGAGGGGATGGTCACACCGCAATCCCTTCTCCTCCATTCTCCTCTCGGGATCTTAGGCACGCACGCACACGCGCCCGGCGTGAGTTTTAAGCCACCGGGTCCGGGACACGAACCGTGGTTGACTACGTGGGAGTCCAGCGACATAGCCATTATGCTAACTGCTGGTTCCCTCCTCCGTTCTCCTCTTGAGATTTTGGGCACACACCTGGTGTGATCCTCAAGCCAAGGACTGGGTCAGGGACTCAAACCATGGTCAACCATGTGGGACCCAGTGGCTTAACCATCATGTTACCTACTCACCCCAGCTCATACATATATTTAGATGTAAAGTCCATTTATGAGAAAATAAAAGTATTTGTGCTGAAGATAGTAATGTTCTCACTAATCTTTTACTAGTATAAACAGTGCTTCAATAAACAACTTTAAATATATGTCATTTTATCTTTGCACAACTATAGCTATATGATGTGAGATTACTGTTTCAGGAAATAAATACAGATCTAATTTTGGAACCTTTTGCCAGATTCCCCTCCATAGAGTTGTACCATTTTACATCCCCACTGGGAATGTGAGAGTCACTGTTTACTTGCAACTTGGTCAACACACTGTTTTTTTTGTTTTGTTTTTTTGAGTTTTGTTTTGTTTTGTTTTTGTTTTTGCTATAGGGTGCGTGTGCTCTCCGGAAAGACGGAGAGACACAGAGAGACAGAAAGTGAGAAATCACCCTCCAGGTGTTGGCCATGCCACAGTCCCTTCTCCTCCATTCTCCTCTCAGGATCTTGGGCACACGTGCACATATGCCCAGCGTGAGTTTAAGCCACCAGGTCCGGCCCCACGGTCGACTACAGGGGAGTTCGGCGACATAGCCATTACGCCAACTGCTGGTCCCCAGACTGTGTTTTCTAATTTTTGAATTTTTTTTGCCAATTTACTGGGTGAGAAATAGTGTAGAAGTGTAATTTTAATTTGCATTTCTCTCATTTGTTTGTTTGTAGAGGTTTTTTGCTATAGGGTGCGTGCGCTCGCCAGACAGACAGAGACAGACAGAGAGACAGAAAGCAAGAAATCACCCCCCAAGGGGATGGCCACGCCGCAATCCCTTCTCCTCCATTCTCCTCTCGAGATCTTGGGCACGCATGCACACGCGCCCGACGTGAGTTTAAGCCACTGGGTGCAGGACTCAAACTGTGGTCGACTACGTGGGAGTCCAGCGACATAGCCATTACACTAACTGCTGGTCCCCGTTTCTGTCATATTCAGGCAAGGTTTACTATATTTTGATCTTTTTCTGTTGGATTGTTGGCCTTTTTCTTCTCAGTTTCTAGGAACTCTGTATCAGGGAGATGAGTCTTTGTGATAACAGTTGCAATTTTTTCCCCCTTTGTCATTTGTCTTTACTCATAATGCTCTTGTTAGTTCTCTTCTCCCCTACCTCCCTTTTTCTCCTCTCCTTTCCCCTCCATTCCTGTTTCTTTTCCTTTCCTTCTAACTTAGGCATTTGAGCCAGAGTAAAACCTTCCACATTTCAGAATTATAAAGAATTAATCCAAGTTTTCTTTTGGTACTTTACCCACAATTTTACTTTGAAATCTTTGGACCATTTAAAGTTATCCTGATGTTACTTGTGGAAGCACTGTGATACTTCTCCAAATGGATTACCCATTTATTCCAATGTTATTTATTAAAAAGTCCATAATTATCCTTACTGAGCTGAGATGGTACCTTTTGAAAAATAATAAATTTCCATATGTATTTGAGTCTATTACTGGACATTCAGTTTTTCACTGGTCTATTCATAAATGAGCTTGACAGTATTTTACTTATCAAAGCTTTATATAGTGTGCCTGTTAACAACCAATAGGGTTACCCTCTTGCTTCTCCTTAGAGCTTTAGAAGAAAATCTTTTTCTTGTTTATTTTCCATGTAAACTATAGAATCAAATTATCCAGTCCAAGGAAAAAGCATTTTGGTATTGGGAGCACCCTCTAAATTTAAAGTAGCAATATACCAGGGAAGTTTATCTGATAAGGAGTGACAACTTTTAAAAGGTCAAAGTTAAATGGACAATCAACAAGGCAGAAATGGCTTTACAAGAAGAGGAAAGGCCCAAAATGCCACTTTCTATAGAGAACCCACAGCTCAGTTTTATTCAGAACAAAGAAAAAAAGAAACTTTCCATCGTCCTGGAAGAAACTCGGCCATAGGTTCACCATAGGGCGGGCGCCACCACGCCCATCTCAGCCCTCGGTTTGTGATCTGTACTCAGACCACACCTGCAATAAGGACGGCATTCCGCCGTTACAGTTGACGTGCTGCTGCATTTGTCTGCTGTCTGTCTAATATTAACAATTATAAACAGCAGTGCGACTCGTATACGGAACAGTCCTTAGTGTTACGGTGTCAGGCACAACTTTTCTCTTCTCTTCACACCTCTGGTTCTCTTCCCGTACCTGGGCTTCCTCCTCTTCAGTAAAGTCGTTTTTGCTAATCTCCTTGGGACTGTTTTTCCCTTGATCATATTGGCAACAGTGTTGCATGTAACATCAAGCAAATCTTTGATGCCTAAGTAGTTTGCAGCCAGGAGAAGTGCAAAAAGTGTTCCTTGGTCAACCTTCGGAAATCCTTGGTCCGGAACAGGAATATCATCTGTTCGCTTCAGTTTGTTCTCATCATCTTCAGGAGGAGGAGAGTCATCCTTGTGGTGGGTACACCACTGAATGACCTTTTTAAATATTGCTGCATTAACATTTGGTAGAGGAACCGGATCATCGTCTCCTTCATCCTCTATTCCCGAATCTCCCAACATGGGCTTGATAGTCACAGACTGTTTGGCAATTTCCACATCAACTTCAAATATCCCTCCATCCGAACTCTGCAACTTCATTAAAGGTACGTGCCTGGTCTCAGGGAGACGGCTGGCTGGAGCTGACGGGAGCGGAGCGGCCTTGGCAGACAAGAGAAAGGAGGAGGACAAGGCCACTCCCTAACTTTATAGCCTACTACCATAATATTTTTATTTTTTAAACTTACATTTTAAAGGCACTATTATTAAATATTTTTAAATTCAGAAGATATGCAGGATGTATATAGATCGTTAAATACATAGATAAAATGTGAAGTTCTTCAAGGTTCACATTTCTTCTAAGTCTCAAAACATTTGTATAGGGGGAACCAGCAGTTAGTGTAATGGCTATGTCACTGGACTCCCACGTAGTCAACCGCGGTTCGCATCCTGGACCCGGTGGCTTAAAACTCACGCTGGGCGCGTGTGCGTGCGTGCCCAAGATCCCGAGAGGAGAATGGAGGAGAAGGGATTGCGGCGTGCCCATCCCCCCTGTTCAGGAAATAAATACAGATCTAATTTTGGAACCTTTTGCCAGATTCCCCTCCATAGAGTTGTACCATTTTACATCCCCACTGGGAATGTGAGAGTCACTGTTTACTTGCAACTTGGTCAACACACTGTTTTTTTTGTTTTGTTTTTTTGAGTTTTGTTTTGTTTTGTTTTTGTTTTTGCTATAGGGTGCGTGTGCTCTCCGGAAAGACGGAGAGACACAGAGAGACAGAAAGTGAGAAATCACCCTCCAGGTGTTGGCCATGCCACAGTCCCTTCTCCTCCATTCTCCTCTCAGGATCTTGGGCACACGTGCACATATGCCCAGCGTGAGTTTAAGCCACCAGGTCCGGAACTTGCACCACGGTCGACTACATGGGAGTTCAGCGACATAGCCATTACGCCAACTGCTGGTCCCCAGACTGTATTTTCTAATTTTTGAATTTTTTTTGCCAATTTACTGGGTGAGAAATAGTGTAGAAGTGTAATTTTAATTTGCATTTCTCTCATTTGTTTGTTTGTAGAGGTTTTTTGCTATAGGGTGCGTGCGCTCGCCAGACAGACAGAGACAGACAGAGAGACAGAAAGCAAGAAATCACCCCCCAAGGGGATGGCCACGCCGCAATCCCTTCTCCTCCATTCTCCTCTCGAGATCTTGGGCACGCACACGTGCCCGACGTGAGTTTAAGCCACTGGGTGCAGGACTCAAACTGTGGTCGACTACGTGGGAGTCCAGCGACATAGCCATTACACTAACTGCTGGTCCCCGTTTCTGTCATATTCAGGCAAGGTTTACTATATTTTGATCTTTTTCTGTTGGATTGTTGGCCTTTTTCTTCTCAGTTTCTAGGAACTCTGTATCAGGGAGATGAGTCTTTGTGATAACAGTTGCAATTTTTTCCCCCTTTGTCATTTGTCTTTACTCATAATGCTCTTGTTAGTTCTCTTCTCCCCTACCTCCCTTTTTCTCCTCTCCTTTCCCCTCCATTCCTGTTTCTTTTCCTTTCCTTCTAACTTAGGCATTTGAGCCAGAGTAAAACCTTCCACATTTCAGAATTATAAAGAATTAATCCAAGTTTTCTTTTGGTACTTTACCCACAATTTTACTTTGAAATCTTTGGACCATTTAAAGTTATCCTGATGTTACTTGTGGAAGCACTGTGATACTTCTCCAAATGGATTACCCATTTATTCCAATGTTATTTATTAAAAAGTCCATAATTATCCTTACTGAGCTGAGATGGTACCTTTTGAAAAATAATAAATTTCCATATGTATTTGAGTCTATTACTGGACATTCAGTTTTTCACTGGTCTATTCATAAATGAGCTTGACAGTATTTTACTTATCAAAGCTTTATATAGTGTGCCTGTTAACAACCAATAGGGTTACCCTCTTGCTTCTCCTTAGAGCTTTAGAAGAAAATCTTTTTCTTGTTTATTTTCCATGTAAACTATAGAATCAAATTATCCAGTCCAAGGAAAAAGCATTTTGGTATTGGGAGCACCCTCTAAATTTAAAGTAGCAATATACCAGGGAAGTTTATCTGATAAGGAGTGACAACTTTTAAAAGGTCAAAGTTAAATGGACAATCAACAAGGCAGAAATGGCTTTACAAGAAGAGGAAAGGCCCAAAATGCCACTTTCTATAGAGAACCCACAGCTCAGTTTTATTCAGAACAAAGAAAAAAAGAAACTTTCCATCGTCCTGGAAGAAACTCGGCCATAGGTTCACCATAGGGCGGGCGCCACCACGCCCATCTCAGCCCTCGGTTTGTGATCTGTACTCAGACCACACCTGCAATAAGGACGGCATTCCGCCGTTACAGTTGACGTGCTGCTGCATTTGTCTGCTGTCTGTCTAATATTAACAATTATAAACAGCAGTGCGACTCGTATACGGAACAGTCCTTAGTGTTACGGTGTCAGGCACAACTTTTCTCTTCTCTTCACACCTCTGGTTCTCTTCCCGTACCTGGGCTTCCTCCTCTTCAGTAAAGTCGTTTTTGCTAATCTCCTTGGGACTGTTTTTCCCTTGATCATATTGGCAACAGTGTTGCATGTAACATCAAGCAAATCTTTGATGCCTAAGTAGTTTGCAGCCAGGAGAAGTGCAAAAAGTGTTCCTTGGTCAACCTTCGGAAATCCTTGGTCCGGAACAGGAATATCATCTGTTCGCTTCAGTTTGTTCTCATCATCTTCAGGAGGAGGAGAGTCATCCTTGTGGTGGGTACACCACTGAATGACCTTTTTAAATATTGCTGCATTAACATTTGGTAGATGAACCGGATCATCGTCTCCTTCATCCTCTATTCCCGAATCTCCCAACATGGGCTTGATAGTCACAGACTGTTTGGCAATTTCCACATCAACTTCAAATATCCCTCCATCCGAACTCTGCAACTTCATTAAAGGTACGTGCCTGGTCTCAGGGAGACGGCTGGCTGGAGCTGACGGGAGCAGAGCGGCCTTGGCAGACAAGAGAAAGGAGGAGGACAAGGCCACTCCCTAACTTTATAGCCTACTACCATAATATTTTTATTTTTTAAACTTACATTTTAAAGGCACTATTATTAAATATTTTTAAATTCAGAAGATATGCAGGATGTATATAGATCGTTAAATACATAGATAAAATGTGAAGCTCTTCAAGGTTCACATTTCTTCTAAGTCTCAAAACATTTGTATAGGGGGAACCAGCAGTTAGCATAATGGCTGTGTCGCTGGACTCCCACATAGTCAACCACAGTTCGAGTC
>NW_006160028.1:6755562-6758109 GCF_000334495.1 Tupaia belangeri chinensis
AGTTTTTTCATAATACACATTTTCTGTTAACTTTTTGAAGGGATTGAAAAGAGTGGAAGACTTGATAGAAGAATGGCATCATTTTCATTTAATATATTTTTAGACCCATAACATGTCATTGAATGTGTTTTCCTACAGCATTTAAAATGACTCTATTTGGAGACCAGCAAACTCACGCCGGGAGTGTGTACGTGTGTGCCCAAGATCTGGAGAGGAGAATGGAGGAGAAGGGATTGCGGCATGGCCATCCCTGATTTCTCGCTTTCTGTCTCTCTTTCTGGTGTGCTCATGCACGCTATAGCAACCCTCTCACCCCCCCAAAAAAAGACTCTATTTGAATGTTTTATGATTTATTTAGTCAACATTTGAATTATTTCTACTTTTTTTCTCTTGAGATGCCTGATTTTGATCCTGAACCACAGTCATGATTTTTTTAGGTGGTAAATATTGCCAGATTTTCACAATTTTCCCACCTTCAGTGATTAAAACACCTTCCAGTTTAAATGCTGTATTTATATTAAATATTATTTTCACTGATTTGCCTCTCCATTTTTTTTATAGAAAGGCTGGTTCTAATCTCATTTATAATAACTTGGTTAATGGAGGAGAAGGGATTGCGGCATGGCCATCCCTGATTTCTCGCTTTCTGTCTCTCTTTCTGGTGTGCTCATGCACGCTATAGCAACCCTCTCACCCCCCCAAAAAAAGACTCTATTTGAATGTTTTATGATTTATTTAGTCAACATTTGAATTATTTCTACTTTTTTTCTCTTGAGATGCCTGATTTTGATCCTGAACCACAGTCATGATTTTTTTAGGTGGTAAATATTGCCAGATTTTCACAATTTTCCCACCTTCAGTGATTAAAACACCTTCCAGTTTAAATGCTGTATTTATATTAAATATTATTTTCACTGATTTGCCTCTCCATTTTTTTTATAGAAAGGCTGGTTCTAATCTCATTTATAATAACTTGGTTCCTTTGAATTTTCCACAGTATGTCGCCTGGTTTCCTAACTTTTTTTTCTGTGAATTTTTAGTATCTGTTTATCTTGACATGAGCTTATTTTGCACCTACTGAATTGGGATAATAGAGATTGCTTTCAAGTGCTATCCTATTTTAAGCTCATCCTTTTACAATCAGAGTTTCTAAATGAATAAGGATAACTAAGGCCTCCATTTATGTTATGTCATTCTCTTTAAAAAGTACTCGTAGTCTGGTTTCTGCAGCAATCACTTAGCTGAAGGTGTACCAGTTAGCATGGGCAGACTTTGGAGACTGTCATCCTGATGTTTGACTCCTGGACATCTTGCTTATTATTCCCTCTGGGTTTCAGTTTTCTTAACTCTAGCACGGGGGAAATAATGATACCTATTTTACACAGTTGTTAAAGATTAATAGAGGTAATACCTGTCAAGTGTCTGAAACAGTGACTAACATATAATAAAACTTTACTAATCATTAGCAGATCTTTCTATTAATTTTTATTAAGTAATATGTATTTTATTTATCTGGACAAAAGTGGTTTTTCTGAACATTCTTTCCCTTTTCCTGGCTTTAAAATTTGTGTTCATTTTATTTTGTGACTAGAGTACTGGTTCTGTTTCTTTATTGGGGTAGTAAATGGTTTAAGTATAGTTCTACCATTAAGGCAAGCTAGAAGTAGGAATAAAAGGAAAATGAATGAGGATGAAAATAAATATATATGTGTGTGTATACACATGTGTATTATTTATTTATTTATTTTAAAGAGAGATTTTTGCTACACAGGACACGTGCACTTGCCAGGGAGACAGCGAGGCAGAAATCACCCCCTGGGGAGATGGCCACACACCGCAGTACATTCTCTGTTCAGAATTTTGAGCACGCATGCACACGTACCTAGTGTGGGTTTCAAGTCTCCAGGTCTAGGACTCCAACTGCTGTCAACCATTTGGGAGTCCAGCAATGTAACCAATTTGCCATCTGGTGGACCCCAAATTTTTATTTTTATTTTTTTTTAGTAATTCTTTAAAAAATTATTTTATCTAACTTTATTTACTTATTTTAATTTGACCAGAGAGGAACAGTGTGTGTGTGTGTGTGTGTGTGTGTGTGTGAGAGAGAGAGAGAGAGAGAGAGAGAGAGAAAGCAAGCCGCCAGGTCCGGGACTTGAACCACAGTTGACCATGTGGGAGTCCAGTGTCCTTAACCACCATGCCACCTGCTGGACCCAAAATTTAAATATGCTTCTATCCATTCTTCTTTGTTTTACCAACTTCCTTTATTGCTGTTTTTATGTTGGATTTTAGAGCTTTGCTAATGCCTGACCTTCCGAAACATTTCTCTGAATCTCTAGTTGCCAAAAGGCTTATTACTGTGATAGTTATAAGTTCTTTTGTTGATTGGTATGTAACAACTGCCTTATATGAATAAACAAGGATTGCTCATATTCATATGTGGGAATAGATACATATTTGTGATTCTAGTGGATACTCAACAAACACTTCTTTTTTTCTTTTCTTTTTTTTTGGGGGGGGGGGGGTTGGCCTCAGGGGGCTCGTCCT
>NW_006160028.1:6758346-6778954 GCF_000334495.1 Tupaia belangeri chinensis
GTTTTTGCTATAGGGCACATGTGCTTGCCAGAAAGACAGAGAGACAGAAAGCGAAAAATCACTCCCCAGGCGGGATGGCCACGCCTCAGTCCCTTCTCCTCCATTCTCCTCTTAGGATCTTGGGCACGCACGCACACTCGCCCGGCGTAAATTTAAGCCACCAGGTCCACAGTCGACTACATGGGAGTCCAGCGACATAGCCATTACGCTAACTGCTGGTTCCAACAAATACTTCTTTTAACTATATAATTGATAGAACGTTGAGTAATGAACCACCAGAGAAATATTGAACTGTTTTGGCATATCATTTTGGGAATTATACATACAGACAGTCCTAACTTACAGTTGTTCAGTTTACATGTTCTTGATTTTACATGCTATAAAAGCAGTACATATTCAGTAGAAATCATACTTCAAGTATTCATGTGACCATTCTGTTTTTTTTTTTTTTTTTGCTTTCAGTACAGTGTTCAAATACATTATATGAAATATTTAACACTTTATTATAAAACAGACTTTGTGTTAGATGATTTTGCCCACCTGTAGGCTAATGTAAGTGTTCTGGTCATGTTTAAGGTAGGCTAGGCTAAACTGTGATGTTTGGTAGATTAGATATATTAAATGCGTTTTTGACTTACAGTATTTTCAACCTTGATAGGTTTATCAGGATATAACACCATCATAAGTTGAGGAGCATCTATTAATATATAAAATTTGGCTCCGTTTGGTAAAACAGCTTCTTTTATTTGAATATTGATATATGTCAGGATACTTTTCTTTGTAACAGGTTGTATTAAAATTACTTTAGGCAGCAGCTTTGAAAGGGGTGTGAAACCTTTTAACGGAAAGTTTCAGTACAGAGATTCTAGATTTTTTAGGTTTTTGAAAGTTAGATTTTTAATAGTGAATAGAAATGCTGCCCTCTATTGTTGGTCATTGGTCATGCAAAAATGTTTAATAATCTGTAATAGGATTTTTTTTTTAGTATATGTAATACTTCTAGATTGAAGTATAACTATGTAAGACATTATTCTGCTAACATAGTTGTTAAATTACAAGTATTAGCTAATGCTAATATCACTAAATATGTTCTGTCTTTTTTTTTTTTTTTTTTAAGATTTTTGTCATAGATCTTGTACACTCACCAAAAGAGAGAAAGAGAAAGGAAAAGTGAGAAATCATCCCCCTGAGGGGGATGGCCATATCTTAGTCCCTTCTCCTTCATTCTCCTCTTGGGATTTTGGGCACTTACACACACATTGAACCACAGACTTGACTTGGTGGAATCCAGCATCTTAACTACAGTGCCACTTGCTGGCCCATTTATTGTCACATTTGCTTTCAGAAAAACTTGGGTCCTGGTACAAACTTTAGTTTAGTCTAATTAGCTTTTCATTTTATGTGGTGAGCTTTAAGTAGTTGGCCAGATTTATCCTCCATGGTTGTCCAACTCAAAACTTCATTGCTAACTAATTCAAACTATAAAGATAACTTTTCTAAAATAATTGTTGTTTTAGCTTATCTTATATTAATACTTAAATTTTTTTAAAGATTTAACTTTATTTATTTTAATTTGACCAGAGAGAGATAGAGAGAGAAAGAGAGGGAGGAGAGAAAGCTGCCAGGTCTGGGACTCAAACTGTGGTCAGCCACGTGGGAATCCAGCGCCTTTAACCACCATTGCCACCCGCTGGCCCCGATACTTAAATTTTTAAACTTTGTTTCAAAATAAGGTTTCAAATTTTGAAAATTTAAAATTTCATCAGTATTAAATAGGGATGTAAGAACTCTGTATTTTTAAAAGGATACATTGCTTAAAATATGGTGATGCTGAGCAGATTTCAATCTCTGATTTCATGCTTTCACTGTAAAATGTAGGGATTAAAGAGATGATTTTTAAGCTTTTAGCTTTGTTTTGCTGAGTGCCTATATAAAGTACTATACTGCATATAGGATAAACATGGAAAACAAAGACTAGTATAGTTCTTGCTGTAGATCTGCATGGCAAACTATAGTGAGTAGGATAAATCAGGCCATGCTTATTCATTTTCATATTGTGTATCATTGTGTTCAGTCTGTAGTGGCAGAGTTGAATTCCAAGAGAGACCATGTGACCACAAAGCTGAAAATATTTAGTCTTTTTTAAAAAAAATTTGTTACTACTCTTTATTTATGTATTTTGAAAGTTTGCTGTAGGGCATATGTGCTTACCAGAGAGAAAGAGAGGGAAGGTGAGAAAGCAAGATACCAGGTCCAGGACTCGAAGTGCAGTCAGCCATATGGGAGTCCAACACCTTAACCATCATGGTGCCTGGTGGTCCTCAGAATATTTACTCTTTGTCAACCTTTTATCGAAAATGTTTGCCAACTCCTGCCTCATCGGAATTTCTGGCCTAGTGCAATGACAGTTTTAAACGAGTGTTTATAAAGAACACATAGACCGGGAACCAGCAGTTAGCATAATGGCTATGTCGCTGGACTCCCACATAGTCGACTGCGGTGCATGTCCCGGACCCGGCGGCTTAAAACTCACGCCGGGCATGTGTGCATGCATGCCCAGGATCCCGAGAGGAGAATGGAGGAGAAGGGACTGCGGTGTGACCATCCCCCCTGGGGGGGTGATTTCTCACTTACTGTCTCTATGTCTCTCTCTGTCTGTCTGGTGAGCGCACGCGCCCTATAGCGAAAATCTCAAACAAACAAACAAACAAAAGAACACATAGACCAAGTGCCAGGAGTAGTTAAAATAAACATTCAATTAAGGAAAAAAATGCTTTCTTCATTAGCACATTTTTTCCTGTTTAGTTGTGTACTGAGATCTTTCAGTAATTCCTGGAGATTCCTGTTTGTCACCATTATTAAGTATCCTGGTTCACAGCCTGATTATCATTTTCATTGTTACTACTTTTTAATTTTTTTATTTTTTGGAGACGTTTTTGCTATAGGGCGCATGCGCTCGCTAGACAGAGAGAGACAGAGAGACAGAAAGCGAGAAATCACCCCCCAGGGGAGATGGCCACACCACAATTGCTTCTCCTCCATTCTCCTCTTGGGATCTTGGGCATTCACGCACACATGCCCGGCGTGAGTTTTTTAAGCCACCAGGTCCAGGACGCGAACCGCGGTCGACTACATGGGAGTCCAGTGACATAGCCATTACGCTAACTGCTGGTCTCGTTATTACTTTATTTTTTTATGTATTGTAAAATGCAGAAAAATCTAGGAATGCAGCTTGAAAACCTTCTTATAACTATATAATCATTACCCATATAAAGATACAAACACTTCTAGTATCCCAGAAGCCTTTTGTCTTTTCAGTATGCCCTCACTGTAGATTAGTTTTGTACTTCCTAGAAATGAAATTATGCATCATGGTATACAATTAATTATGATCCTTTTACTCAGCATCTGTGGTGTGTTACATGCCAGTAGTTGGTTCCTTTTTATTGCTGTGTAGTACTTCTGTTTGGTAGTAGTACTTCTGTGTAGTACTTCTGTTAGTACTTTATGAATAGCTTGTTTATTCTGCTACTGTGGGAATTTGGATTTTTCCATTTTTTAGCTTTTATGAATAAAGCTTCTTTGAACATTTTTGTACAAGCTTTTTTATGGACAGATGCACTAATGTCTTGAGTGTGTATCTGGAAGGTAGGATTTTAATTAATCTTTTAGAGCCTTCACCAGAAAGATTTTATTTAATGGGAGGGAGGACTCAAAGATACATTTTCGTCCACTTTAGCTAATTTCCTCCATTACAGTGTGGAAAGTCTACATTTTTTTTTTCCATAAACTTTTCATAAACTAAGCCACCATAGGCGCATGCATTCACCAGAGAGAGAGAAAGTGAGAAACCACCCCTTGGGAGGATAGCCATTCTACAATCCTTTCTCCTCCATTTTCCCACTGGGATTTGGGGCATGCATAGACATGCCTGGTGCAATTCTCAATCTGCTGGTTCTAGGACTGGAACCACGGCCTACAAATTAGGAGTTCAGCACCTTAGCCACCATGCCACCTGCTGACCCCCAAACTACTATGAGCTAAACCAAACAGGTATTTCCAATACCAAGCAGAATGTTTGGTGGTGTTTCTAGAGGTCTGTACTAAGAATTCTAATACGATGTTGAAAGCAAGTGTGCTTTGATCAACTAGTACATTTTGCTATGGTTGAGGACTTAGCAGAAGAATAGGATCATTTATATTTAATATATACATACTTTTTTTTTGAGAGGTTTTTTTGCTATAGGGCGCGTACACTCGCCAGACAGACAGAGAGAGACAGAAAGCGAGAAATCACCCCCCAGGGGGGATGGCCATGCCACAATCCCTTCTCCTCCATTCTCCTCTTGGGATTTTGGGCACGCACGCACACGTGCCCGGCGTGAGTTTTAAGCCACCGGGTCTAGTATGTGAACCGCGGTTGACTATGTGGGAGTCCAGCGACATAGCCATTACACTAACTGCTGGTCCCTTATATTTGATATATTTTGAAAATTCTTATATATTGAATATTATTCTATAATACTTAAAAATTATTTTATTGTTTGGATATGCCAAAGACTTCTTCATTGATTATACTTTGCACTTTGAGAATATCTATTTGCTCTTTTAATAGATTATATTTTTCTTTTAAAATATACTGTTGCATCCAATTTGTCTTTTTTCTCTATATTATATTACATTTTAAAAATTGCCATTTTCTGGGAGCCGGCAGGCAGCATGGTGGTTAGGGGCACTGGACTCCCACATGGCCAGTTGTGGTTCAATTCCCGACCTGGTGGCTTGCTTTCTCACTTTCTCTCTCTTTCATTACCATCTTTCTCTGGTCAAATTAAAATAAATTAATAAACAAAGTTAAATAAAATAATTCCTAAAAAAGATGTCATCAGAACGGGAAAAAAATTGCCATTTTATTTTTTTTACTTCTCTACATGTGTGTCATCTTTGGTTCTGCTATGGGTCCTCTTTTTCTTTTCTTTTATTCATGTTTTTCTGTGTCTTTCTACATCATTAACTTTTTTGTTGAGCTTTACATAACTTATGAAAGAACTGTTGAGATTGAACCAATGTTCTTTTCCTTTTAAGAAGCTGGAGTGAGGCTGATAAATTAGGAGTTGAGTTTTTTTAAGTCTAGGTTGCTGCATTACCTGTATCTCCCTTCTGTTTTTAGTGTTGTAAGGATGAGGTCATTCCTTTATCTTTCATAGGTCCTTTCCACCAGCAGGACTTCAGGATCTGTGAATTGTGAGAAGGCAGATATATTTCACTTTCTTTCCAGACCAATTCCCCGTTTCTACTGCTGTATCCTTAGTAGATGTCTCAAAGGGATGATTTAATGTGCAGGGACAACTGACTCTTCATTTTAGTCTCTTCCAGATTTTAACTTGTCATGCCTACCCATGTGTCATTGAAAGCTCCGCTCTTTATATCAGCAGAGTTACTCAATCTGCTTTGCCTTCTTTGCCCACCTGGGTCTAGATTTGTCAAGTACCTATTTAAGTAGTATCTGGTTTCTTAAAAAAATTTCATCTCTTTGGAATTGAGACTCTTCAGACTAATTTGTGTTCAGAAATTTCCATTTCCGTTGTCTTTTTTTATTATTATTTTTATTTTTATTTATTTATTTTTTTGTGGAGAGGTTTTCGCTATAGGGCCCGTGCGCTCGCCACACAGACAAAGACATAGAGACAGAAAGCAAGAAATCACCCCCCAGGAGGGATGGTCTTGCCACAATCCCTTCTCCTCCATTCTCCTCTCAGGATCTTGGGCACGCATGCACATGTGCCCGGCGTGAGTTTTAAGCCACTGGGTCCGGGACGCGAACCGCGGTCGACTACGTGGGAGTCCAGCGACATAGCCATTACGCTAACTGCTGGTTCTCGGTCTTTTTATTTTTTAAGAGAGAGTTTTGCTGTAGGGCACTTGCGCTTACCAGAGAGACAGAAAGTAAGAAATCACCACCCAAAGGGGGAATGGCCACACTGCAATCCCTTCTGCTCTCAGGAGTTCGGGCACACACGCACATGTGCCCAGTGTAAGTTATAAAGCACCAGGTCCAGGATTTGAACCGTGGTTGACTGTGTGAAAGTCCAGCGATGTAAACATTATGCCATCTGCTGATCAGTTCATTGTCTTTTTTTCCTTTTGTAATTGAGATTTATTGATTGTGTTGGATCAATACAGACATTTCAATCTGTAGCCAATTTTTGGGGACCAGCAGTTAGCGTAATGGCTATGTCGCTGGACTCCCACGTAGTCGACCGCGGTTCGCGTCCCGGACCCAGTGGCTTAAAACTCACGCCGGGCGTGTGTGCATGCATGCCCAAGATCCTGAGAGGAGAATGGAGGAGAAGGGATTGCGGCGTGGCCATCCCCGCAGGGGCGTGATTTCTCGCTTTCTGACTCTCTGTCTCTTTCCATCTAGACAGACTATAGCAAAAACCTCCCCTCCCCCCAAAAAAAATTGTACCCAATTCTTAACGTACATACCAAAAATTTAAAAAGCCATTCCAACTTCGTATTTGTAGGCAAATTTTCCTTAAGAGGATATCAAGTACTACTGTCTTCGAATGTTGAGAGCTGTTACATAGGTCCCACCAAATCACAATTCAGTATCATACACACTGCATACTTAAATCTCCAATCTTTCACAGCACATTACAAAATTATTAGGAAAATTGGACTACCACGACCAAAGATGTTGCAATGCAATCCTGACAGGGAGAGCAACAATCAAAGAGTGGTTTTCTTTAGGAAACAATACTACTAAAAAACATAATAGAAGTAATTTTAAATATTCAAGACACATTAAATGCATGACTGTGACTCCAAACTGCCATGTGGTATGGTTTGTATTTAGGATATAAAAATTATCCACCCACCCCCACCTATGTATGGAATGTTAAGCTAGCACACAAGACAGTCAAAGCCTCCTGTAAGTCAATATCCCACTATTTTCTGGTTGTACCGAAAAGTTAAAAACCAGTAAATGATTTTAGCTCTTAAAAAAAGCATTTACACATAAAAAATGGGATGAAGTGGAATTCCCTCCCTAAAAATTTTTCTAGAGCTACTAACCCACCCCCACCTATGTATGGAATGTTAAGCTAGCACACAAGACAGTCAAAGCCTCCTGTAAGTCAATATCCCACTATTTTCTGGTTGTACCGAAAAGTTAAAAACCAGTAAATGATTTTAGCTCTTAAAAAAAGCATTTACACATAAAAAATGGGATGAAGTGGAATTCCCTCCCTAAAAATTTTTCTAGAGCTACTAAAAAACTTGCATTTTTAAAATGGTTGATAAAAAATACTCCTCAGGATTGTACAAGAAGGGAGACAGGGACCATTGATTTAGAAATGGGATATGACATTCCTCGGACTTAACTTATTTCTTGCCTGCTTCATCAGAGGGTGAACTCTTCTCATTTTTAGTTTCTCCATTTTCTGCAGGTAAATAATCTTAGTGTAATGGTTGCCCACTTTAGCCTGTTTCCCTTTTGCTCCCCTTTTCCCTTTTGTTTGTACTCTTTTGTTTGAAGATTTATCCTTCCCTGCTGTCTTTTTTGGCTTCTTCTACACTGGTCTCCACTTTTGCAGGAGCAGGTTTAGCCGACAACCTCGCAGATCTCTTGGGCTCTTCGTTGGTCGCCGCCTCAACTGCTGACCTTTCACATGGGCATCTTGGCTGTGGACAGGGTGCATCCTGGGTGTCTGGGGGGCTGTGGCATGCCTAGAACCTTAGTGGAGCTAAGTGGATAGACCCTACTGCTCTTCCCCCACCCATTGTCTTTTTAAAAATAGATTTTTTATTTTGAGATAATTGTAGATTCACATGTTTGGTGTCAACCTAAAAAGAGAAGCTAAGTTTTAAAAATATATGTAAGCCAAGAGTTTATTGAGCCAAGATTGTGAGCAGCTGTCTAGATTCCAGTTGCCTGGAAAATGTCCACCAAAATGACTTCCAAAGGAGTTAGATTATGTAGAAAAAAATGGCAAAGAACTGTAGGGGAATTATGAAAGTTATTTTTTTTCCTAAGAATTTGAATTGGTTAATAAGAATAGCACATGCTTCTGATTGGTTTTCTATTGTTTCATTCATCATATATGGAGACTGGTAGGACCTGGAGTCATAATGTGCAATACGCAGTTTGTGGTATCCTAGGGTCATTTACTTATAGTGCCATCTTGTTAAGATGGGCCCTTAAGCAGTTACTCGGAGACATGACTAATACTCCCTTGCCCATGTTTCCCTGGGCCAGATAAGTTTCAACAGACCTTCTTATTTCTTAGACTACTTTAAACTGTTTGTTTGTTTGTTTTTAGAGAGAGATTTTTACTATAGAGCACAATGTGCTCGCTGGAGAGACAGAAAGCAAGAAATCACTCCCCAGGGGGGATGGCCACGGCACAATCCCTTCTCCTCCCTTCTCTCGAGTTTGGGCACACATGCACATGCACCTGGCGTAAGCTTTAAGCCTCTGGTCCAGGACTTGAACTAGTTGTTACGTGTAACCATTACTCCATCTGCTGGTCCTGAACTGTTTTCTTTTTTATTGTACAGAGAACCCATGTGTCCTTTACCCAGTTTCCTACAGTGAGTAACTGTGGTATAATATCACAAACCAGGATACTGACATTAATACAATCAAGATACAGGACATTTCCATCACCACAAAGATCCCTTTTTTCTAGCCACACCCACATCCCTCTTATCCTGTCCCATTCTTAACTCACAGTAACCACTAATCTATTCTCCATTTTTATTATTTTGACATTTTAAGAATTTTATATAAATGGAATTGTAACTATGTAAGCTTTGGGATTGACATTTTATGCAGCATAATTTTTTTTGCAGATTCATCCAAAAATTGTTTGCATGTATCAAGTTTGCTCCTTTTTATAACTCAGTACTATTTCATATTATGGATGTACCATATTTAGCCATTCATCAGGTGAAAGATGTCTAGATTTTTCTAATTTTTGGCTGTTACAAATCAAGCTGTTAGTCATTTGTGTACAGAGTAGGTTTTTTGTTTGGTTTTAAGGAACACAATTGTCATTTCTCTGGTATAAATACCCAAGAATACAGTTGCTAGGTCATATTTGCATTTTTTTAAAAAGATACTACTGAACTGCTTTCCACAGTGAATATATCATTTTACATTCTCATCAACAATTTGTGAATGATCCAGTTTATCTGCAATGTTGTCAGCATTTGGTGTTGTCTCCGTTTTAAAATTTCAGCCATTTCCATAGGTGTGTAGTTATAGCTCATTGCATTAGGTCATCAGGAAAGTCATGAAGTATTTTTCTGTTTTTCTATGCAAAAATGTGTTATGACTTTGCCGATGACCCAGTAGTTTATGTTTCCCTAATGGCTAATGACTGGACATCTTTTCATGTGGTTATTTTCCATCCTCATATCCACTTTGGTGAAATGTCTCTTCATGTTTTTTTGCCATTAATTCTAATTGGATTTTTTGGTTATTATTGAGTTTTGACAATTCTTTATACAATCTAGTTTATCAGTCTTTTGTGAGAACACATTATTTACAAATATTTTTTCTCAGTATGTAGCTTGCTTTTTTTTAATTGCCAGTGGGCATGTATGCTTACCATAGAGAGAGAGAAAGCTCCTCCCATAATGGAGCATGGTCCTGCTGTAGACTTGTCCCTTCCATTTCTCCATCCTCCAGGACTCCAGGCACATGTGCAGAACACACCTGATATATTTTGTAAGCCACCAGAGATGAGATTTGAACTGATTGGTCATATGAGATCTGGCTTTCTATGTTTATCTCTCAACCATTGTGCAACCTGTAGCTTATATTGGCTGTTGGAAAAGTCATGACTTATTTTTTCTTTGTAAAATTGCATTATGACTTTTCCAACAACCCAATATTTTCATCCTTTTATTAGGGTCTTTAATTTTCATGAAGTTCAATTTATCCTTTTGGTAGCAAATCTAAGAACTCTTTGTACCCCCAGATTTTGAAAACTTTTCTTCTTTTCTTTAAGGTTATGATTCATTTTAGCACCCCCTCCTCATTTTCTTATTGTGGCAAAATAGAAATAACATATGAGGGTACTTCAAAAAGTTCATGAGACTGGCTCTGTGGTCTTTTGGTTAAAGTAGCTGGATTTCACTTAACCTGCTATAGGATTTGAATCCCTAGTGGCTTGAAAAGCATGTGGGACTCTTGTACATGTGTCCTAAATCTCAACAGAATTAAGAAACGGAGGAGAAGGAGTTGTGGTGTGACCGAGCCCCATTGCAGGATGCTTTTTTCACTTTCTCTCTGTTTTTCTCTGGCAAGCACACAGGGCCCCTGGCAAATTTTAAAAACAAGCAAAGAAACCAACCGACCCCCAGAACTTCATGGAAAAATGGAATTGAAATAACGTTTATTTTGCCAAAGCGTTTCAAAATCCATGTGCAGTTTTTTTTGTTATACACATTTTCGACAAACGTTTTGAAGACTCTCTGTGCAATTTACTACCTTAACCATTTTGTTTTGTTTTGTTTTAGTTATTGCCACAGGGCATATGAGTTTGCCAGAAAGTGGCAGAGAGACAAGGAGAAGGAAAGTGAGAAATCAGCCCCCACACACCCCCAGTGGGGATGGACAACCCCTTCTCCATTTTCCTCTTGTGGTTTTGGCCATGTGCACATGCACCCATTGTGTTTTTCAAACCACCAGGTCTGGGACTTGAACCTCAAGTCTGCCATGTGAGAGTCCAGTGCTTTAATCATCATACCACTTGCCCACTTGCTGTTCCCCTACCTTAACCTTTTTTTTTTTTTTCGGGAGAGGTTTTTGCTATAGGGCACATGTGCTCGCCAGAGAGACAGAAAGCAAGAAATCACCCCCCCAGGGGGGATGGCTATGCCTCAGTCCCTTCTCCTCCATTCTCCTCTCGGGATCTTGGGCACACATGCACATGCGCCCGGCGTGAGTTTAAGCCACCAGGTCTGGGACTCGAACTGCGTTCAACTACATGGGAGTCCAGCGACATAGCCATTACACTTAACTGCTGGTCCCCACCTCCACCTTAACCATTTTGAAGTACACAGTTTATTGGAATTAAATATAGTCATGTGTTATGTAAAAGTGGGGATACATTCTGAGAAACGCCTTGAGAGGTATTTTCATTGTAAGAATTTTGTGAAAGCATGCTTAATACAAACATAGATGATACAGCTGACTGTATACCTCCACTTTATGGTATAAGCACTAGTCTGTACAGTGTGTGAACCTGTATGGCTTGTTACTGTACTGAATACTGTGAGCAGGTGTAAGGCAATGGTAAGTATTTGTGTATCTAAACTACATAAACATTGTAAAGCTATGTAAACATAGAAAAGGTAGAATAAAAATGCATATAAAAGATATAGTGGTTCTAGTCCTGGACCCTGTGTTTTGAAACATTCTGGGCGTATGTGTGTGCTTGCCCAAAATCCCAAGAGTAGAATGGCGGAGAAGGGATTGTAGCGTGGGCGATTTCTCACTTTACTTCTCTCTGTCTCTCTCTCTGCAAGCAAATGTGCCCTATGGCAAAAACCTAAAAAAAAAGTTTATATATGGTGCACCTGTATAGAACATGTACCATGAATGGGGTTTACAACACAAAGTCACTCTGGGTGAGTGGTTTATGGATGTGAAGGCCAGGGCCAGCAGGTGGCATGGTAGTTAAGTTGCTGGACTCCCACGTAGCCAACTATGGTTTGTGTCCTAAACTTGGAAGCTTGCTTTATCACTTTCCTTCTCTCTCTCTGGTCAAATTAAAATAAATAAATAAAATAAAATAAGTAATTCTTGGGGTTGGCAGGTGGTGTGGTGGACCATGTGAACTCCCACATGGTCGATCACAGTTCAAGTCCTGGACCTTGTGGCTTTCTCTCTCCCTCCCTCCCTCTCTGGTTAAATTTAAATAAATAAATAAATGGTTAAATAAAGTTAAGTAAAATATTTTTTTAAAAAAATAAGTAATTCTTTAAAAAGATTAATAAATCAATGTGAAGGCCTAGAACATTACCATATACTTCATAAACATTGTATACTTAGTCTACACTAAATTTATTTTTTTAATTTCAGTAATAAATTAACCTTAGCTTAGTGTAAGGTTACTTACTGTTTTTTACTTCATAAAATTTACCCTTTTATTGAGAGAGATTTTCGTTTTGGACACTGTGTACTCACCAGAGAGAAAGAAAGTGAGTAAATGCCCCCCCACCCCCCAGGATGGCCATGCCACAGTTCCTTTTCCTCCATTCTTCTCTCAGTATCTTGGGGACACACAGACATGTGTGTGGCATGAGTTTCATTCTGCTGCATCCATGACTTGAACCACAATTGACCATGTGGGAGCCTAACACCTTAACCATTGCACCATCAAACTTTTTGATTCTTTCATAGTAATAGCCTAAACATACAAACACATTTACAACTGTACAAAATAATTCCTTATGTCTTTGGTCTATAAGCTTTTCTCTAAAAATTTTTTAAATTAAATTTTACTTCTCCTTTTTTTCTTTCTTTCTTTTTTTTAAAAAATAAGTTTTTGCTGGGACCAGCAGATGTTATAATGGTTACATTGATGGTCTCCTACATAGTTGACTGTGGTTCGAGGCCCGGACCCAGTGGCTTGAAACTCAGACCAGGCTCATGTGTGTATATACTCAAAATCCTCAGAGGAGAAGGCATTATAGTGTGGCCAACAGCCTTAGGGGGTGATTTCTCGCTTTCTGTCGCTCTATCTCTGTTTCTCCAGCGAGCGCCCGTGCCCTATAGCAAAAATCTTTCTCTTTCAAAAAGAAAAAAATTTAAAAAGTTTTTGCCATAGGGCATGTGCACTCACCAAAGAGAGGGAGACAGAGAGAAGTAAAGAGAGAAATCATTTCCCAGGGTGATGACCACGTCACAATCCCTTCTCCTCCATTCTCCTTTCATGATTTTGGGCATACATGCATGCACATGCACTAGAGTGATTTCTAAGCCGCCAGGTCTGGGACTCAAACCGTGAAGTCAGCCATTGTGGGCCCCAACCACATTTACTTCCACGCCACCTGCTGGCCCTAATTTTTGCTTCTTAAACTTTTTTGTTAAAAACTAAGACACAGGGTCAGCAGGTGGCATGGTGGTTAAGGTGCTGGACACTCCCACATGGTTGACCACGGTTTGAGTCCTGGACCTGGTGGCTTGCTTTCTCACTTTCCTTCTCTCTGTGTGTCTGTCTTTCTCTGGTCAGATTAAGAAAATAAATAAATGAATGAATACATGAAATTAAATAATTCTTTAAAAAAAAATAAGACACAAACACTCAAAGCTGTGTAGGCCTGTGTAGGGTCAGGAACATCGATATAATTGATTTCTGCCTCTATGTCTTGTCCCACTAAAAGAGCCATGATGAACAAAATAATGTGAGATAAAGCAGAAGAGAAAAGGACACTATTAAGAGAAGTATGTGGTGAACAAAAGATGTGTGAGTATACTCCTAGCCTAGCATGTCCTACTATTCTACAGTAAACTTAATAAGTACAGCACTAAAATAACTATGAAATATATTGTCAATATGTAAACTAATGTATTTTATTATCAAGTCTTGTATACTGCACCTAGTTGTGTTACACTTTTATGTGATTGGTAGTGCAGTAGGTTTTTTAACTTCTGCATTACAAAACATGTGAGTAATGTGTTGTGCTAGGATGTTATGACAGGTTCAGTGTCATTAGGTAGCAGGAATTTTTCACCTCCATTATAATCTTACGGGATGACTATAATTCAGTCTGTCATTGATTGAAACTTTATGTGGCACTTAGCTATAGTTGTTTTATGTGTGTCTAATTCTTCTATTTCCATACTTTTTTGTCTGGTTGTTCTGTCTGTAGGGAGAGTGGGTTTTGAAAGCTTTTAACTATTGGGTTGTCGGAAAAATCGTGACATATTTTTTATATGTAAAAATGTGTCATTACTTTCTTGCTGACCCAGTATTTCTCCCTTAAGTTCTGTCATTTTTTTGTTTCTTAAATTTTGATGGTCTGTTGTTTGGTGTATAAATGTTCTTAATTATTACACCTCCTTTAATTTAAACTTTTATTATAATAATATATATTGGGTTGTCAAAAAAGTTATGACATATTTTCCTATGCAAAAATATGTCATGACTTTTCCTCCATTCTAATAATAGTCTTTTATCTCTTAACATTTTTTTATTTAAAATCTATTTTTCTGATATGAGTAGAGCAACCCTTGGCTATATTTTGACTATTATTTACATGGAATATCTTTTTCCATGCTTTTACTTTCAGTCTGTGTCTTTGGATCTAAAATGAGTCTTGTAGACAACATATACTTGAATCATGTTTTATCATGTGTTTTCAGTCATTTCTATCTATTTTAGTCTTTTGTTTGGAGAGTTAAATTATTAATGTCTAAAATAATTACTGATAAGGAAGGATTTCTTTCACTTTGCAGTTTGTTTTCTATATGCTTTGTAGCTTTTTAGTCCCTCATTTTCCACATTACTATATTTTGTGTTGAGTTGATTTTTTGTCTTAAGAGAGATTTTCGCTATAGGGTGCATGCGCTTGCTGGAGAGACAGAGACAGAAAGCGAGAAATCATCCCTCAGGGAGGATGGCCACACCACAATCCCTTCTCCATTCTCCTCTCTGGATCTTGGGCACGCAAACACACGTGCCCAGCATGTTTCAAGCTGACATGTCCAGGACTTGAACCGTAGTTGACTACATGAGAGTCCAGCGACATAATCATTACACCATCTGCTGGTCCCTAGTTGACATTTTTGTGTAGTGAAATGTATAAATTATTTTCTCATTTTCTTTTGTCAGTGTTCTGCTGTTTTCTCTATGCTTACCATAGGGACAACCTATAACATCCTAAATTTATAATGCTATATTTTGGACTTATATACTAGCCTAATTTCAGTAATGCAGATATACAAAAACTTTGCTCCTTTACAACTCTCTGCACACCCCTTCTTGTGGTTGATGTCATAAAATTATATCTTCATATGTAATATGCCCAAAACAAACTAATAATTCTTTAAATACATCTAAAATTATATAGTAAGGAAAAATGTGGTGTTATAAACCAAAGACAACATATTATATTCACTTTACACTATTTTTTTTTTTTCTTTTTGAGAGGTTTTTGCTATAGGGCATGTGAGCTGGCAAGAAAGACAGAGAAAGACAAAGCGAGAAATCACCCCCTGGGAGGATAGGCACTCCACAATCCCTTCTCCATTCTCCTCTCATGATCTTGGGTACACACGCACACGCGCCCAGCGTGAGTTTAAGCCATTGCGTCTGGGACTCAAACATGTGAGTCCAGCGACATAGCCATTACACTAACTGCTGGTCCCTACACTAATTTTTAAAGAAAGATATTAATCTCTTAAATTTTATAGCATATAAAAGTGGAGTTGAGATTTCTATTTTTTCGGGGCTGGCAGGTGGCGTGGGGGGTAAGGATGCTGGGCTCCCACATGGTTGACTGGGGTTTGCATCCTAGACCTGGCGACTTGCTTTCTCACTTTCCCTCTCTTTGTCTTGCTCTGTCCCTTTCTAGTCAAATTAAAAATAAACTTAAAAAATAATTCTTAAAAAAATTATTTCTATATTTTCATTCAGAATGTTGTTGTCTTGTGTCCTTTTGTCTCACCCTGCAAGATTTCCTTGAGTATTTCTGGTAGGATAGTTTTAATGATAATGGACTCCCTTAGCTTCTGTTATCTGGGAATGTCTTAATTTATTCCTCACTTTTGAAGAGCAGTTTGCCAATAGAGAGTTCTTGGTTGACAGTTTTTTGTTTCTTTATTTTAGTTTCTTTTTAGCACTTTGAATTCAGCCCACTGCCTTCTGGCATCCAAAAATTCTGCTGATAAATCTGCTGATTATCTTGCCGAGTGTTCCTGATATGTGTGACACTTTGCTTCTCTCGCTGATTTCAAGATTCTTCTCTTTGTTTGGCTTTTGAACATTTAATGATATTGTGTCTCAGAGTGGATCTAGTTGGGTTTGTCTTACTTGGAGTTTGTTCTTTTTTTTTTTTTGCTACAGGGCGCGTGCGCTCACCAGACAGACAGAGAGACAGAAAGCGAGAAATCACCCCCCAGGGGGGATAGTCACGCCGCAGTCCCTTCTCCTCCATTCTCTTCTCGGGATCTTGGGTACGCATGCACACGTTCCCGGCGTGAGTTCTAAGCCACCAGGTCCGGGACGCGAACCGCGGTCGACTACGTGGGACTCCAGCGACATAGCCATTACGCTAATTGTTGGTTCCCGAGTTTGTTGACTCTTGAAAATTTATATGCATGTCTATCAAATCTGGGAAGTTTCAACCTTTATATTTTCAAATCTTTCTCTTCTTCTGGAACTCCCTTAGTCTATATGTTTGTCTGTTTTATGGTGTCCCATAAATTTATTAGGCTCTATTCACTTCAGTTTTTATCATTCTTTTCCTCAGACTAGATAATTTTCATTGTCTTGTGTTCCAGTTTATTCATTTTTCTTCTGCTTTCTAAAAGTCTCTTTGAATTCTCTAGTAAATACTTCAATCAGTTCTTGTATTCTTCATCTCCTGATTTTCTTTTTGATTTTTAAAAATATACTTTTATAATTTTGTTTACTTTTTTCCTTTCTCCACATCTTCCTTTAATTCTTTGAACATTCTTAAGATTGTTCACTTGTTTGTTTTTATGCTTTCGTCATAAGGTGCCTGCACTTGGCTGGAGTGAGGCAGACAGAGATAGAAGGAAAGTGAGAAAAGAACCCCCCCCTAGGATGAGGGGTGCAGATGGCCATGTCACAGTCCTCTCTCCATTATCCTCTCAAGATTTTGGGCATGCACACACACTTGCCCTGCATGAATTTCAAGCCACCAGGTTCAGGACTCAAACTGCAGTTGACCATGTGAGAATCCCATGCTTTAATCACCATGCTACCTGCTAGCCTCTAAGAGTTGTTTTTTTGTTTGTTTGTTTGTTTTTGCTACAGGGTGTGTGCGTTAGCAAGAGAGAGAGAGACAGGAGTAAGATCTCTGGTTAGATAGATAGGATAAGGAGTTCACAGAATGGAGAACATGAAACAAGCTGGAGTTAACTATAGTCAGGTCTTTAATAGAAATCATTTGCTGCTGTCACCAAAAATCAATGATTAACTCTCACTACTTGGCTTACACAGAAAGCTGCTTGCAGCCTGCTTAAGATAATGAAAGCTAAAGCCAACACTTCATATCTGCATTTGAAACTCACAGTGTAAGGTCTCCTGGTCTGAAGAACAGGAGAGGAAAAGACCTTGAACAATATACTCTTCTTTCGTATGTTTCTAAAATTTAAGACCATCTGCTGACTAGGCTAGAAATAGACAAATTAACTTTAGTCCTGAGAAAACTCTACAACTCAAGGACTGATTCACTCAGCACTCCCCGGCAGCGCAACACACCTGCACTGTCATCTCTTAAACAAAGGTTCTTTTTCCTGCTATCTCCTTGGACAAAAAGTAGTTTGCATACAATTTTCTTTTTTTCGTCTGAACCCATGTAATGGGCCATTCCTACCCCGAGAAAGATGACTCATTCAGACTCCACCTTCCACTTCACTGGAAGCTTTTACTCTTTCCTAATAAACTTTGCTTACTGTCCTCTCCGTTTGTCTGTGTTTCTCATTCTTTGTGGGCATTGAACAAGAGCCCGCACAAGCGTTCGGTCTGATCATCACAGACCCCTGCATCAAAGAGAGACACCCCCTCCCGGCCCTGGTAGGGATGGCCATGCTGCAATCCTTTCTCTTCAGTTCTCCTCTTGAGATTTTGGGGATGCATGCACATATGACCAGCATGATTTTCAGGCTGCTGGTTCTGGGACTCAAACCATGCAGCCAGCCATGTGGGGCCCAGCACCTTAACCTTCATGCCACTTGCTGGCCCGAAGGTTGTTATTTTAAAGTCTTTGTCTAGTAGATTTGTCACCAGGTTTTTTGTTTGTTTGTTTGTTTCTGCTGATTTATTTTTCTCTGTTTCTTTGAATGTCTTGTGATTTGTTGTTGTTGGAAATTGGATATATGGACCTAGTGATTTGTTTAAACCTCAGGTTTGATTTATGACCAAGATACAGTCTCAGTTTATGTTCCATGGACATCTGAATTTATGTGTATTCTGCTGATGTTCAGTGGAGTGTTCTGAAATTTTTTTTTGGGGGGGGAGAGGTTTTTGCTATAGGGCGCGTGCGCTCGCCAGACAGACAGAGAGAGACAGAAAGCGAGAAATCACCCCTCAGGGGGGATGGCCACGCCACAATCCCTTCTCCATTTTCTCGGGATCTTGGGCACGCATGCACACGTGCCCAGCATGAGTTTTAAGCCACCGGGTCTGGGATGCGAACTGCGGTCGACTACGTGGGAGTCCAGCGAAATAGCCATTATGCTAACTACTGGTCCCAAGTGTTCTGAAATTTTTATATGCTTGCTGATTTTCTGTGCAGTTCTGTCAGTTACTAAGAGGAGTATTGAAGTTTGCAAGTATAATTGTGGGCTTATTTGTTTTTCCCTTACAGTTCTGTCAATTTTTGCTTCATACATCTTGCACCTGTTTTGAGGTACTGCACATTAGGGATTGTTACGTTTCTTGGTAGATTGATCTCTTTGTTATATAATGTTTGACTCTGTCTTAGTACTTTGCTTTGAAGCTATTTTATTTCATGTTTATTATACTTCTTTATTTAATATTATCTACTATAGTCCTTCCTGTTTTCCTTTGATAAATATTTGCATGATCCATCTTTTTTCATCTTTTTTGTTTCAGCCTACATATTATCATAATTGATGTGAATTTCTCATCAACTATATATGTATAATTGGGTCATTATTCTTAATCTACTGTTATAATCTCTGACTTTTATTTTACATAACAGATCTTTTACGTTTAAGATAATTACTACTATTGTACAGCTTAAGCCTTTTTGTTTATTTTTAATTTTTTGTTTTCTATTTATTTTTTTCCTTTATGGGTTTCTTGAACATATTTTAGATTTCTCTTGATTTCTCTAGAGTGGTTTTGAGAGTATTTTTTTGTGTAATACCATTTTAAAAGTTGCTCTAGGTATTACAGTATATGTACATAACGTCACACTCTCCTGGTGCTGTCATTTTATCTGTTTGAGTGAAATACAGACATTTTACTTGATTTACATTACTTTACCCTCTCTCATATCTATTTAAGTATTTTTTTCTACAGTATATGTAGAATCACATCAGATAGTGTTAGAATTTTTGCATCGACTGACAAGCATGCTTTAGAAAACTCAAGAGGGGAAGGACTATCGTATTAACTCAGATTTTGCATTCCTTGTTTTTCTTTCAATTTTGAGGTTGCAAGATTCCTTTGTTAACTATTTATCTGTTTAGAAAACTTTATGTTTCATTTTTTTTCAGGTAAGTCTTCTTGCAGCAAACACCCTCTTCCCCCCCCCCCCCCATTGAGAAGGTTTTGATTTTCTTTTCTCTAGTGAAGATATTGCCGCTAGATATAGGATTCTGGGTTGACAAATCTTTTTTCTTGGCAATTGAATAATATTATACATTTCTTCTGGCATTCATGTTTTCTGTTAAGAAATCTGCCACTTCAGGACCAGCAGTTAGCATAATGGCTATGTTGCTGGACTTCCATGTAGTCGACTGCCGAGTCCCGGACCTGGTGGCTTAAACTCAGCCGGGCACGTGTGTGCCCAATATCCCAAGAGGAGAATGGAGGAGAAGGGATTGCGGCATGGCCATCCCACCTGGGGGGTGATTTTTCTCTTTCTGTCTCTCTGTCTCTGTCTGTCTGACAAGCGCACGTGCCCTATAGCAAAAACCTCTCCAAAAAAAAAAAAAAAGAGAGAAATCTGCCACTTTTTATTTCTTTGCTGAAAGTGCCTGTTATTTGTTTCATGAATGTCTATAATTGTTCATTACATTGTATTTTGATGGTCTCCTTAAACTCTGTTGGGTGATCCTAACATTTCAGACATCTTTTTTTTTTCATTGTTAATGCATTTATTCATCAGTTCACTCATTCATTCAACAAATACTTTTTTTTTATTTGCATTCATTCACTGTACATCATTACAGCATACAAAATGAGATTTTCCATCCAGAGTACACTGTATATTGTCTCAATCAAGCACATCAACAAACATGTTATTGTCAGCAAATAATTTTCCATTTCTTGTTTTCTGTATGTTTTGCTTTTTTTGTTTATTTTTCCTCCATCCTTGATTCCCTCTTACCCTCTGCCATCTCTCACTCTCCTCCCACACTGTCTCTGGCATTTATGTTTGCTTTCTATACTGTTCCCCCCCCACACACACATTGAATTGAATTACTAAAGACCTTAATTAATCTAAATATTTTCATAGCAAACACAGCTGATATATACATTTCCATGGACACAAGTCCAGTATATACTGCATAGTGACTTAATCATTCATATTATAAAAATTTTCCATTTCTAGTTCCTAGAATTATTTTTATCCCTCTTTCTCACCCTCTGTCCTTTCCCACCCTCTTCTCACACTATCTCTGGTGTCTACAATTGTCTTCCATTCC
>NW_006160028.1:6780599-6799912 GCF_000334495.1 Tupaia belangeri chinensis
ATTGAGGAATATTTTAACCCTATTAGTATTTGGATGTTTAGCTACAATGCTCTTAGATCCTTCTAAAAACACATTAAATGGATATTGGAGAATGGAGAGACAAGAAAAAAAGAAATGAAAAAGAGAGAGAGAGAAACAACAAAAAGAGAAAAAAAAGTAAAAAAAAAAAAAAAAGAAAAAATTGTAATTACTGTTTTCCTTTTTTTAAAAAAATCACAAAATAGAAAACCGTGCAGCACGTTTGCGCGGCATGCAAAATACCTAGTTCACAGGAGCCATGTGGAACCTCCTTCTGAAGGCCTTGTTTCTTCTGCTTGGGTGGAGGACCAGAGCGATAATTAACAAGATAAAAGGTGGAGCTGGGAGCAAGAGAAAAACTTTGCCTTTAAAAAAAATGTAAAAAGGAAAAATTACAAAAAAAGAAGGGAAGACAAGCAGGGACAGACAGATACAGAGACACAGAAATAGGGATAGAAGGCTGGGGGGGCTCCCTACCTCTAGCTTGTTTGCTGGTGGCTCAATTATCAGTAGAATGTCTTCATTTTTCTTGTGCCCTGCAATACCTAGTTCACAGGAGCCATGTGGAACCTCCTTCTGAAGACCTGGCTTCTTCTGCCGCTAGCTTGTTTGCTGGAGGCTCAATTATCAGTAGAATGTCTTCATTTCTCTTGTGTCCTGCAATACCTAGTTCACAGGAGCCATGTGGCACATTTCAGACATCTTGATGTTGACATCTGTCGATTGTCTTTTTGGGTCCAGTTTTCATATTCCTGTTTCTTAATATTACAGGTGTGTTTTCAGTTGAAACCTGGACCTTTGTATTATGACACCGTAGGACTTAGTTAAACTTACGTTTCAGCTGACTTTTTTGGACTCTGCTCTGGCAGTAAGTGGTGGGGCACTGCCTCCTTACTTAGTGAATGTAAAAGTCCAGGTTTCCCACATTGAGTCAATCCACACCTAAGAGAAGTTATTTCTTACTCTTTCTGGGAAAGGATGGGAGTTTTAGGTCCTCATGTTGTCTCCACTGACACTTCATAAGAAGAAGCCTATATGTTAACATTGGGTGAGGATGACAAGTTGTAAGTTCCTTGGTCTCCTTTTGGAATCGGACCAATAATAACTTCATAAAATGAATTAGGAAGTGTTAACTTTTGAGTGCCATTGGGAGTTGAGGCTCCTCACTAGGCCTCCGTTGATACTTCCCTGGCTAGGAAGGATTGGAGTGCCTTAGTGCTTATGTGGGAGGTTGTGAGTGAGAGAATGTGTGGCCTTTTTTTACTAATGAATGACAAAATCCTTACTCTCCATTAGGCCTCTTTTAATATTCCCTCTGCCTCTTGTCAGTGAAGAAGGGTGTCATTAAGTGGGAATGAAAGTTCCAGCATTCTCGGCCTTCTCTGGCCCAGCCTGAATTGGAGGAGGATGGTTAGCAGGCCATGTGGGAGGATGTGAGTGAGAGAATGTGTGGCCTTTTTTTACTAATGAATGACAAAATCCTTACTCTCCATTAGGCCTCTTTTAATATTCCCTCTGCCTCTTGTCAGTGAAGAAGGGTGTCATTAAGTGGGAATGAAAGTTCCAGCATTCTCGGCCTTCTCTGGCCCAGCCTGAATTGGAGGAGGATGGTTAGCAGGCCTTGTCACAGCCTGGTGAGAGTAGAATTCTAGGCTACCCACTCAGCCTTTGCTGGTATGGGTGTGGTTGGTGATATAGTTTTTTTCTATGATGTTTGGCTGCTGTTGTTTGGATGCTGGTTTGTCTCCCAGAGTTTCACATTTTGGTATTTGATGTTGATAGGTAGTAAGACCTAATGAATGGTGATTGGATCATGGAGAGACAACACTCTTGTGAATAAATTAGTGATGTCTTTAGAGTCTCAGTGAGTTCTGGTTCTCATAAGAAGAGGTTAGTTTGTGTGAGAGCTGGTAGCTATGAAAGGACTGCCTGCAGCTGTCTGTCTCTCTGCATACATCTGCTCCCTTTTATGCTTCTGTTGGCCTCTGTAAGCCTTCTGCCTTTTCGTAATGCTTTTGTACTAATCAGTCACTAAAACTAAGTTGAAATAAACTCCTATTCTTGTAAACATATCAACTCTCACTTATTTTTGTTAGCAATGCGAAAACAGACTGTTGCAGGATTGTGTTGGTACAGATATCTCAAAATGTGGAAACAGCTTTGGAAGTGGGTAATAAGGCAATCTGGCATGTCTACAGACCTGCAGGAGCAGAGGGCACAACACAAAGAAGTCCCTGTGATTGAGAGAAATGGGGTGAACACCTTTAATGATAAAAGCCCACCAGTCCCTCACTCATACACCAGAGACTAAGAATGCTGTTTATCCCCATGGTTGCTGCTAGAAGGTGGTACATGAGAGGGCCCCCTCTCCTCTCCAGCTGAGACTGAGGAATCTGGACACTTCTCCCTGAATGGCAGGCTAGCCCATTCTCTCCCTCCCACCAGAATCAAGTCAAAGGAAGTGGCTACCTGCCTCAAGTGAAGCCACCCTCAGTGCAGCCTTTTTGAATCTTCTTAAACTATAAATGTGGGCTAAGTAGGGGAAGATATCTAAAAAAGAAGAGGGCAGAGGAAGAAAGACAGGGCACTTCCCCAGACCACCTGCTGATCCTGTAGTGCACGATGTAGCCACCTAATTCCTAGCACTAGTCTGCTCAATTCTGATCAGACTGTTCATCCCTGGACTCTTTATAAAAGGTCGCAGACTCCTATTAGAATGTCATAGCTAGGCTTGCTTCCAACCCCTCCTGGACTACCTTACCAGGGCCTCATTCAGATCACAAGTCCCCAGGCTTTGCAGGCAGATCACAAAAGCCCTGCTCAGATCAAAAATACTCAGCTGAGCCTATATTCCCAGGCATTACAGAATCTGCACCATAACTCAGAAAGAAGTGAGTACTCAAACATAAGCCAAAAAAAACAACACAGGGACACAAGGAATATGGAGGGAAAAAAACCAAAACCCAGAAAAACAAATATTCCTTCCCCAAAGAAACAAGTCATTCCTCACTAACAATGGATATAATACAAGAAGTCACAGAAATTTTGGAATTAGAATTCATAATATTGGGGCCGGCAAGTGGCATGGTGGTTAAAGGCGCTGGACTCCCACATGGCCGACCATGGTTCATGTCTTGGACCTGGTGGCTTGCTTGCTCACTTCCTCTCTCCCTCTCTCTGTCTCTCTCGTATCAACCTGGAAAATAATAATGATAATAATAAATAAAGTTAAATAAAAATAATTCTTTAAAAAAATAGAATTCATAATGATCATAACAAAACTCAGTGAGATGTGAGAGAAAGTACACAGTTCCAGGTAATGAAAAAGTCATTCCATGATGTGAATGAGGAATTCTATATATATATATATAGAGAGAGAGAGAGAGACATTTATTAAAAAAGAATCGAACAAGACTTCTGAAGATGAAAAATACAATACATGAAATAAAGAACTATAGAAAGTATCAACAGTAGATTAAATCATGCAGAAGTATCTCTGAGCTTGCATGCACAACTTTCAATTTAGTTCAGACTGCCAAAAAAAAAAAAAAGAAAGAAAACAACCATTAAAAATGAAAACAACATGTGAAATCAAGGCCACTATTAAGCAACTGAGTAGCTACATAGTGGATATCCCAGAAGGTGAAGAGACAAGTATAAGCATAGAAAATCTGTTTCATGGCTAAAAGCTTTCCAATTCTAGAAAGAGATAAAGACATTCAGATGCCAAATAGAGTTAACATAAGAAGATCCTTGGGGGCCAGCAGGTGGTCTGGTGATTAAGGCCCTGGACTTCCATATGACCAACCATGATTCTAAGCCCTGGACCTGGCAGCTTGCTTTCTAATGTTTTCTCTCTCTCTTTCTCTGGACAAGTTAAATGATGATGATGATGAAGAATACAATTAAATAAAAATAATTCTTAATAAAGATCCTCTCCAGGACACTTGATAGTCTCAAGTCAAAGACAAAGATGATATTCTAAAAATAGGAAATGAGAAGTGTCAAATTACTTACAGAGCATATCCATCAGATTAATCTCAGGCCTCTCAGGAGAAATCATGCAAGCAAGGAGGGAATAGAAAGATCCCTTACTCTTGGATTGAAAGAATCCATATAATTAAAATGTCAATGTTACTTATATTAATTTATGAATTCCATGCAATCTCTGTCCAATTACCAGCAACATATTTTAGTATTAGCTATCACAGAAACAAAAACAAATTATAAAATTTATCTAGAATTATAAAAGATTCAGGCTCTGAGGCAATACTGTGCAAAAGAATATATTTTAAAGTTGTAATAATCAAAACTACATGATACTGGCACAAAAACAGACACGTAAATCGGTGAAACAGAATAGCGAGTCCAGAAATAAATCCAAAAACAGCTAGCTGATTTTTTACAAAAGGCGCAAGATAGTCCAGTGGAGAAAAGAAAGTATTTTCCACAAATGGTACTGGGGAAACTCATTATCCTGCTGCAGAAAAATGAAACCAAATCCCTGTCTTCCATGTGAAAATCAACTCAACTTTCAAACTTTGAAAGTTTAATTGTAAAACTCCAAACTATAAAAACTGCTTGTAGAAAAAATGCAGGGGAAATATTTGAATAAATTGGAGTAGGCAAAGATTTTTTGAATAAGGCCTCTGAAGCACAGGCAATAAAACTAAAATAGGTAGGTGGATTACATCAATCTAAAAAAGCTTCTACACAGCAGAGGAAGCAGCAAGTTTGGAGACAACACACAGAATGGGAATAATAAATTCTTGCAAACTGAAGGGATTGACATCCAAAACATATAAGGAAGTCCTACAGCTCACATACACAATTAATAATCCAATTATAAAATGAGCTGTCAGCAGTCAGAACAAACAGACGTAAAATGACTAAAAAGCATATAAACCCCCCCCCCCATTACCAAGGGAAAGGCAAGTCAGACTCATATGTAGGTAATACCTAACCCCAGTCAGAGTGGGTATTGTCAGAAAAAAAAGAACAAGTACTGACAAAGTCATGGAGAAAAGGGAACCTTCATGTACTGTTTGTGGGGGTGTAAATTTGTATAACCACTGTGGAAAACAATATGAAGGTTATTTTAAAATTTACAAGTAGAACTATCATGTGACCCTCTAAGCCTGCTCTTGAGTATTTACCCAAAGGGCTGGAAGCCACTTTTATTGAGAAACATTTACATGTCCATGTTTATTATTATTCACAACAGCAAGAAATGGAATCATCCTAAGTGCCCAACAACTGATGACAGATTTACAAAATGTGACACGTACACACAATGGAATACTTCTCAGCCGTAAGGAATAGTGAGATCCTATCACTCAACACAAAGTGAATGAATCTAGAAGATTTAATGTTTAAAATAAGCCAAACTATGAAAGACAAATACTGTATGGCCCTGCTTGTCATAGGTGGAATATTTGTACTCTGACAGAAATCCAAAGACTCAAGACATAGAAAGAGCAACTGTAGATACCAGAGACCGCACAGTGGAGTGAAGGGTGTGGAGAGAGCATCTCAGCTCAAAAATGTTTAACAGGCGTAAGAATGCATGCAAACAAGGCAAGCATTATGGAAGAGCACATGACAACAGTTAAGAAAAAGCATCGGCTATCTTACATATCTAAAACTATTAGATTGTTGCATAAGTTATGACCTATTTTTCTTCCTCTGTGCAAAAACACATCATGACTTTCCCAACAACCTAACAGTTCAGTGAAAATCAAAGGTACACAACATATTGTTATGTTCTTGGTTGAAAATGAAGAATATAGTAATATGTTTGATTTCATCATTTACACACTGCATGCCTACTTTTTTTTTTTTTTAAGAGGTTTTTGCTATAAGGGCACGTGCGCTCGCCAGACAGAAGACAGAGAGAGACAGAGAGAAAGCGAGAAATCACCCCCCAGGGGGGATGGCCATGCCGCAATCCCTTCTCCTCAATTCTCCTCTTGGGATCTTGGGCACGCATGCGCACACACATGCACCCGGTGTGAGTTTAAGCCACTGGGTCCGGGACGCGAACCGCAGTCGACTACGTGGGAGTCCAGCGACATAGCCATTACTCTACTGCTGGTTCCATGCCTGCTTTGAAAAATGATACTGTACTCCATAAAGAAGTACATCAATTAAATGGAAATAAAGTATACAATTAAAAAATAAACATTATGTTAGGTTGTCAGAAAAATAATGACGAATTTTTGCATAGAAAAATAATGTCACGACTTTCTTGATGACCTAATAGTTTTTATTATTGGGTTGTTGGAAAAGTCATGACACGTTTTTCTATGCAAAAATGCATCATGACTTTTCCGATGACCCAGTAATTTTCCTAATTTAATAACATTACTAACTTACTTTTGACTTCTATTATATGTTCCATTTAAATATTTCAATGTATGTTCACATGTAACCTTTTCCGTTTGAGCTTCTCCATGAATCATTCCACATAAATAGACTGAATGTTTAAAATGGTAATCCAAGGTCTGGTTCTGGTAATGGTGGAAGACCTTATTATTGTATTAATCCTCCAGCATATGATAATTAGAAATTTTGGGGAAAGCAGTTTTAAGAATCATGGTAATAAGGATCATCAGTAAATATTCTTCAAGGATAATAGCATAGACTGAATAAATGTACTTGACCTTTGCCTTTATTCCATTAGATACATGCCAAGAAATGTACTCATTTCGATAGTTTTAGATGAGCAAACATGCATAGAACTGAATATTCATGAAGGCCCGGTGCATATAACAAGTGATCAGTGAGATGAATCCCACATGTGAACAAAATGGGAGAAGTTGTATTCTGAGATTGTACAAAATGAGTTTACTTGATAGCATAAGTAAATTAATTGTTCTAGGTAAATACAGTATTAAAACTTGTTATACATTTTTACTTCAGAGTTTTTGAAATTCCTAAAGTGTAGTTTCAAATGAAAGAACATTGATGGGCTCCCTAAGGTACTACAATTATATAACCTGAAAATCACAGCAATTGTAATTCTCATTAAGTAAATGTGTTTTAAATATACAGTCTCCTAAGGAACACAGTTTACTTTTTCTTACCTTACTTACAATTGATCCTTGAACTTGTAAGTTTCACAAGACTCATGTGATTTGAAACTATTTCCCTATCAGGGTAATTAGATTCAAGAATCAGCCAGTTCCAGGACCAGCAGTTAGTGTAATGGCTATGTCGCTGGACTCCCACATAGCTGACCGTGGTTCGAGTCCCGGACCTGGTGGCTTAAACTCATGCCAGGCACGTGTGTGTGCGTGCCCAAGATCCCGAGAGGAGAATGGAGGAGAAGGGATTGTGGCATGGCCACTCACCCCCCCCCCCGGGGGGGGAATTTCTCGCTTTCTGTCTCTCTGTCTCTGTGTGTCTTTCTGGCGAGCGCACGTATCCTATAGCAAAAACCTCTTCGGGAAAAAAAAAAGAATCAGCCAATTCCTATACTGTTTTAGAAATTTAATCTAGTTTTATCTTCTTTTCTCCTTGTCCTTTATAAAATTACTTAAGGAGGATTAGGACAGAATCGGGAACTGTGTAGGAAATTAGGACTGGATGTGTCCTTGGGCAGGTTTGGAATTAGAATAGTGGTTGTGAGTGAGAATGGAGTTCTTGTCTTTTGGCTGTCTCTGGGATATGGAAAAGTATAATATACCTTTCTACAAAAAGCTTTACTTTGTAAATAGAGAAGTAAAGTCTTTGAGCACAAGTATATGAGCTTGATAAAATTTAAGAGTCTTCATTAACAGTTATCCTGGTCTTTTTTTTTTTTTTTGGAGAGGTTTTCACTATAGGGCGCGTACGCTCGCCAGACAGAGAGAGAGAGACATAGAGACAGAAAGCGAGAAATCACGCCCCAGGGAGGATGGTCACACCGCAATCCCTTCTCCATTCTCCTCTCAGGATCTTGGGCACGCATGCACATGCGCCTGGCGTGAGTTTTAAGCCACCCGGTCCGGGACGTGAACCACGGCTGACTACATGGGAATCCAGCGACACAGCCATTACACTAACTGCTGGTTCCCTCCTGGTCATTTCTTAACAGCAGTGTATAATAGATAATAGTACATAATACTTGGACTATCCCAAATACAGTGCATGAAAGAGGATTCTTATATAGATGAAGCAATAAAATTTTCACTGTTACCCAGCCTTTTGTTGTCATTGGCTAATTCAGCTTTTAAGTTCAAATAGTGAAGCTAAGATAGTATTTGTGTCTAAGATTTTAAGTATGAAATTAATGACATTTTCACATTATTTTCTTTGATTTGTTGCTTTGGATATAATTAGGTAATGATACTTTTCTGCTAACAGGTTGATTAAAAAAGACAAATCAGGGCCAGCTGGTAGTGTGGTGGTTAAATCCGGATCCCACATGGCCAATTCTGTGATTCTAGTCCTAAACCCAGTGACTTCAAAAAAAGAAAAAAAGCCAAAGCACAGAAAATAATCTTTGGAAGACTGAATAAAATCAGTGCTCTATCGGATTAAATAGCTGGACATTTTGCTTTTAAACTGTCTAAATGGTATGGGTATACAACAAAATCAGTTCAGTAACATTTCCCTAGATTTTAAGTTATTTTGATGTATTAGAAAATATTTTATCTTGGGGTCAGCAGGTGGTGGGCTGGGTAAGGGTGCTGGACTCCCACGTGGCCAACTGCAGTTTGAGTCTCAGACCTGGTGACTTGCTTTCTCACTTCTCTCTCTCTCTCTCTTGCCTTCACTCTGCCCCTCTCTTGTCAAATTTAAATAAATAAATAAATAAATAAAATAAATAAATAAATAAATAATGTTAAATAAAATAATTCTTTAAAAAATTTATCTCATTTTAACTTTTTCATTGTCCATGTTTAATTTTGTTACTGTGCTTAATTTTGTTTCAGTGGTTTAAAGAGGAATGAAACCACAAGTATAATAAGTGGTAGAGACACTCTTTTTACCTTGAAAACTATATTTTAAATCAGGCTAGAATGTTTAGTGATACCTCAAGAAAGCATGTATGATAAGCTCTGGAGCCATCTCTTACTGAACTATGCACTAAGTCCCTTGCTGCAGCATTTCGCCCCTCGCCCCAAACAGCCAATGTGTAGTGATTCTTCTCTGCATAGTTATATATTTTTTTTCTTGTGGAGGAGATACCAGTGTTTATACTGCAGCAGGTGGAATTCCTATGGTGAATCTAATGCTGTGTTTAATTTTAAGGACATTACCAAGGCTTTGGGCCCTGATAAAGTGGTTCTGAATGAGTACTTTCATTATGGGAATTAGATTATTATTTTATTGAAGCAATTTTGTTACATGGGAAAAAGAAACAGCATATTATTTCCAGTTATAATATGCCAACCCGATCTTCCTGTGAGTGTGGAAACGGCAGAAGAATGCAGTATTTAAATATAAACCTTTTTTTAAAAGAGTGCTTTGAATCTAGAGTGAATGTTCAAGACAGTCAGCAAGCAACATTTACCAAGGCATTTTTCTGGAATTTCAGTCTTGGATCAATTGAAGTGCCCAGAGTCTAAAAAAATGTCTCCTAGCATCAAAAACTTGGATTGCTTTTCTCTGATGTTACGCCACTCTAAACTAGCATGCACCAACAGCACAATATCCTTAATGTTTGGATGTAAGGTGGGTTTGAATACTTCTTTCAAAAGGTTGGTTTAAAATCCAGTAGTATTTCGGCAAGAAATAATTGCAGCTCATGTTAGATGGTTTGATTGACTTTTACTCATGTCATATAATTCCGTCCTTTGTGTGTCTGACACAAGGAATTGGTCTTTGCACAGGTAAGATTAATGGAGAAGGAAGGATCTGGCTTTTCATCCTACATTAATGAGGATTAATTATTGACTTAGGGTTTATGTTTTGCCACTGTGGATAGTTAAATATACAGGAAGGACTATTGATATTCAGGACTGGAAATGCCTTCTGACATCATTTCAATGGAAGAAATTTTTGATGGCAAGTTTAATATTTAAACTAGTGCCGTAGGCTTTGTGATTTTGATAGTAAATTGAGTTGGTATTTAGATTGTGTAGAGGAAAAAAGTTTTTAAACAAAACTACAAAAGAAACTTGATCTAACTTATAAATGAAGCAGTAATTATGTTCATTTAGTTTCTGTATAAAGAAAGAAGTATAAAGTTTGCCTTACATATAGTTTTATTTGTATGAAATATTAAATAAAATAAAGAAGAGATGCAGTTTTACATGGTTTCTGCAATCAAAAACAATACATGCCTGACTTAAAACCAGTTCAGAAAGGAGGAGTTTCATAATGAATATATACTTGGGAGAGTAATTACTATTCTAAAGTATATTATTTGAACAAAACCCTTTTTTAAGTTTTTGTAGGAATGAAATGGCAATTGATGATGTAAAGAGGTTTCAAATTACTAGTTGACTAATAAGTAAATTATACTGAAAGTTTTTTTGCCCCTTTTTATTAAAGAACATATTTCTGGTTACCTGAGAGGTTTTTCCCCTTCTCTTTAAATTATTTACAGTGTTAGAGAATTTTAGTTTTCCTAGGGCTGTTTCAAGCACCTTAACCACCATGCCACTTGCCATCCCCTAAATTTTTTTTAACATCCATATTGGTCATTAAACTATAAGCCTATGTTAAATTAACACGCATGGTTTAAATAGCTCAGTCTACATTCTTGGTTCCCATGAGTGTAAAGCCTCTTTTTAAATGTTGTATGTATAACAAATTGTGTTAGGAAAAAGATTTGAGGTTTTCTAAATCATATTTTTATAAAGTTAACCACTGGAAAAAAAAATTCTGCTTTTATATTTAGACAATTTAAACAGTTTTTGATTTATATAACATGCTTTAAAATGCTATTCTAATCACAGAATCAGTTTTGAGAAGTAGCATACCATCGTAGATAATTAGTTTAATAGACTTCATGAACTTTTAATCCTTCGCTATGCCCCTACTCCTTTAAATTACTTTAGAATCCTGTGATACTCATTACAAAGTACTAGTTGAGGTTCTTGGCTGCCCCCTGGTGGAACAATGAAGAAAATATTTTATTAAAAATATCTTGACTATGATGATACTTGGTAGTGAAAAATAGGTTAAAAAGTTATGTTTAGCAACTCAGGAAATAAGTAGATTCTTTAATATTTGGGATATTAAAAAGAATGTGGATTTTGGTTGGGAGTCTTAAACTTTTGTGAATAGAATATTTAAAGACTTTTCTAAAATGTTTGAATTATATGGCAGGTAGCATTGACAAAAGACTATATACCTAAATTTAACTTGTAAGAGTAAAGCATCCTAGCTGCTTTTTTCATTAATATACAGTCATGCTCTGTGTAAAAAAAGTTTCAGTGACAGACTTTATATGTACAGTGATCCCATAGATTGTATTATATAGTCTAGATGTGTGAGGCTGTGCCATCTAGATTCGCTGAGTACATTCTGTGATGTTTGCACAATGACAAAATTGCCTAACAGCACATTTTCCAGAATGCATCCCTGCTGTTAAATGATGCATGATTATATTTTGATATGGTCAAAATTTGTTATTTAAAACTTTGTAGTGAAATAGACAATTAAATTAAAATTACAGTTTTAAATATGTGATCATTGCAGGGTACCTTGAAGGGAGGGGATTATTCCAATTTTATCCCACAGCTTTTGGTTATAACATATCAGAAATAGCAATCACAGTTTCGGACTACTAATTTTGAATCATTATAACTAGGCTCAAGCACATCTTTATTAGTCAAAATAGGAACCATTTAGTCAACATAGTTCTGCCAACAAGAATTAAGCTTGTTTATTCCTGTAGTGTAGAAATCCATGTGCTTTGGGATTTGTTGAGCTCTTGGGAAGCATTTTCTGTATCCTGCTAGTTGTGGAAGCATTTTCCCCACAGTGAGTTGCTGAGATGCTTGAAGGAACTGGTAGTCGGATGGCAGAAGGCTAGGTGAATATGGTGGATGAGGTGAAACTTCGTAGCCCAATTCATTCAACTTTTGAAGTGTCGGTTGTGTACCTTACCGTTGAACATTGTTGTGGAGAAGAATTGGACCTTTCTGTTGACCAGTGCCAACTGCAGGCGTTAAGAGTTTTTGGTGCATCACATTGATCTGTTGAGCATACTTCTTGGATGTAATGGTTTTGCTGGAATCCATAAAGTTGTAGTGAATCAGACCCCACTAAACAGTGACCATGACTTCTTTTTGGTGCAGGTTTGGCTTTGGGAAGTGCTTTGGAGCTTCTCTTGGTCCAACCACTGAGCTGAGCTGGTTGTCTCTGGTTGGCATATAAAATCCACTTTCATCACACGTTACAATCCTATTGAGAAATGGTTCTTTGTTCTGTAGAATAAAAAGACAGCACTTGAAAATTATGATTTTTAGTCATCTCGTGAGGTACTCACTTACTGAGATTTTTTTTTTTCCCCACTCCAATTTGCTTCAAATGCCAAACGACTGTTGGATGGTCAACATTGAGTTTTTCAGCAGCTTCTTGTATAGTTGGAAGAAGGTCAGCTTCAATGAATACTCTAAATTGCTTGTCAAATTCCAATGGTTGGCCACAATGCTCCTCTTCTTGAACCATCCCTGCACTGTATGTGTTTGCTAGCAGTTCCTGGGCCAATGCACTGTTGATGTTGTAAGTGGTCTCCACTGTTTTATGACCCATTTTTAACTCTAGTAAGAACATTGTTCAAATTTGCTTTTTGTCTAACATTTCAATAGCCTAAAGTACATATAAAATAAACAGCAAGTCATATTCTTTCCCCCATCCAGACCTGAGCCTGAAGTTTGGCTAGCTTTCTTGATTCATGCTGTTAATAATCTGAAGCAGGTAGGACCCCCCACACCAGTACGTGGAAAGAGCAAGATGGCTGCCTCCTTGAGATATCTTTTTTTAAAAGTCAGGAATCTCTATGCTGGAACTTACTCTTTTTTTTTTTTTTTGGAGAGATTTTTGCTGTATGGCATGGGCACTTGCCAGAATGAGACAGAGAAAGCGCGAAAACCCACACCCACACACACACACACACACCCCCGAGGGTGTGGCCATGCCGCAGTCGCTTCTCATCCATTCTCCTCTCCGGAGCTTGGGCATGCACACACCTGGCGTGAGTTTGAGCCACTGGGTCCGGGACTCGAACCATGGTCGACTACATGGGAGTCCAGTGATGTAGCCATTACGCCAATTGCTGGTCCCATGGAACTTACTCTTAACTGCTGTTCCTTAGGAGACACCCATCCAAGAAAGTTGTAGTGATAGGTTATCACGAGGAAGCAATCTGTTTATTGTAGACTGTCTTCAAATTTTTTTTTCTTTATTCATGATAGAGTACGCATGTGCACATATGAGAGAGAGAGAGAGGGAGGGAGAGAGAGAGAGAGAGGGAGGGAGAGAGAGAGAGAGAGGGAGGGAGAGAGAGAGAGAGAGGGAGGGAGAGAGAGAGAGAGAGGGAGGGAGAGAGAGAGAGAGAGGGAGGGAGAGAGAGAGAGAGAGGGAGGGAGAGAGAGAGAGAGAGGGAGGGAGAGAGAGAGAGAGAGGGAGGGAGAGAGAGAGAGAGAGGGAGGGAGAGAGAGAGAGAGAGGGAGGGAGAGAGAGAGAGAGAGGGAGGGAGAAAGAGAGAAAGAGGGAGAGAGAGAAGCACCTTCTACAGGGTCTGCTCACACTGTAGTCCCTTTCCTCTAGTCTTCCAGTGCATCAGATCTTGGGTACTTGCTCACCCATGCAGAGCATTTCAGGCTGACTAGACCAAAGGTTTGAGTCGAGGTCACCCTGTGGGATCGGGCTTTTCTTGAACAACACATTACACCACAGAGCTCGCATGATAATCTTAAAGTCTGTGTGTGTGGGGGTATACATGCGTGCACACAGATGAACATGTACACACGTGCTTGTGTATGGAGCAGTATCACCAAAGAGTGAATTACTTCTGGTGTCAGTCCCAGTAGAAAGAAGCCAGAACTCAGATATAGGACACTGGGAAGTAGAGAGAGTTTAGAGAGGGTACTCAGATTCTTAATTTAGAGACTACCAAGTTTTCTAAGAAACAGTTCTTTGAGGGTGGATGTGTATAGAAATGAGCAACTCATAGTACTTCTAAGGATATGCCATCTCTTTAGTTTAAACTTAGTTATTTCAAAATAATAGGTGGAATACGCCCATGACCTAAGATCCATAGGAGGAAGTTAGCAGTGTTAAGATCAGAAACTTGTACAGTATTTCATAAAGTCATTTAAGATTTTTTTGTTCTCTCATAATATCTAGAAGAAGCTTTTAAACAATTTTATCTCTACCAACTATCCTGAGAGAAGCCATCATACTGCTCTTTGTAATAGAGCATTAAAGTGTGTTGGGTGCAGTAATTGAAGTAAGAAGATCTTGGGGAGGCCAGCAGGTGGCATGTTGGTTTAGGTTCTAGATTATCGCATGATCTATAGCAGTTCAAGTCCCAGACCTGGTGGCTTGAAAATTAACTCTGGGTATGTATGCATGCAAGCCCAAAATGACAGGAGGAGGAGCAGCCTGTTTTTCATAAATATATTTTAATTTACTGTCCTTATTTAAGGAAAAAAACTTTAAAATCTATTTTCATATTGAAACTTGAGATATAACATTTGGGAAAGTTCATGTATAATTTGTGTAAGTGTAACTATATATGTGGTATTTGTATAAAAGATGAAATTTCGGGACTGCAGTTGGCATAATGGCTGTGTTGCTGGACTCCCATGTAGTCGACTGCAGTTTGAGTCTCGGACCTGGTGGCTTTAACTCACACTGGGTGCACATGCATATGTGCCCAAGATCCCGAGAGGAGAATGGAGAAGGGACTGCAGCATGGCCATCCCCCTGGGGGGTGATTTCTTGCTTTCTCTCTCTCTGTCTCTCTCTGTCTTGCGAGGCACGCACCGTATAGCAAAAAAACCTCTCTCTCTCAAAAAAAAAAAAAGTGAAATTGTCAAGAGTTATTGTTTTCATAGCTATGACTACTTACTATGTCTTTTCATGTGCTTAAAGTAATGATTCATTTTTTGCTTTTAGAAGACATTAAATTGGGGGCCAGCAGATGGCATGGTAGTTAAGGGCACTGGAATCCCGCATGGCCAATCGCAGTTTGAGTCCCAGACCTGGTGGTTTGATTTCTCACTTTGTCTCTCTCTGTCCTTCTATGATCACATTAAAATAAATAAAGTTAAAAAAACAAAAAGACATTAAGTTGGGGACCAGCAGGTTAAGGTGCTGGACTCCTACATGGTTGACTGTGGTTCGAGTCCTGGACCCGGTGGTTTGCAATTTAGATCTGGCACATGTGTGTGCGTTCCCCAAATCCTGAGAGGTTAATGAAGGAGAAGGGATTGCGGTGTAGCCATTTCCCCTGGGGGGTGATTTCTTGCTTTCCGTCTCTCCTATGAGCGCTTGTACCCTATAGCATATACCCTAAATCTCTAAAAAAGAAGTAGACATTAAGTTGAAATTTTGAGACATACTACCTTTATATAATTGCCCTCCTGTTCACTCTGCTCCTTGGATGGTAAAGTCTTATGGGATAGATTTGTTTGGTTCACTCATTCTTAAGATTGTGTTTGCAAATAATTAAATAATAAACTAATGTTAGCTTTAAAAAATTGGGCCATTATTTTTTTCCTTAAAATGATCAGCTTGAAAATATGTTGCTGCTACAGTTGATATCTCTGTGTTTCTCTTGGCTTTTGCTTGATTGAAAATCTATGGCATATCTATCCAAAAGACAGGAAGAAGAGGTCAGCAGGGGAAATGGCTATCATTTACAAAGCTAGTATGTGTTTACTTACATTTCATTGATTAGAACTGCATCACATGAGCTCTCTTAGCAGTAGTGGAAAGTTAGAAAGCTAATATTTGTCTTTCATAGCCTCTATGGTAGAGAATCAAGGAAAACAGATGATAGTATTGGGTACAGTGTCTTAGTGCATAAATGCAGCATTTTTACTAATGCCTGATTAATTTCAGAGATGCTGATAGATACTGCTAATCTGGTAGTATGCTCACCTAGCTGAAATAAAGCAGTAAAATCCAGTTGAAGTTCTTTTTTTCATATATCTAGTTGGCCAAACAGCTATATAAAAGTTGAATCCCAGTTTTATTTAGTGTTTGCTTTATATTGTGTGGGTTTTTTTTCCTATTGCATTAAAAACTTTTTTTTCCCGCTTATAACTCCTTTGCTCCAGTCTTCAGCCAAAATAAGTGTTGGCCAAAGCTGCCTATGATGAGTCAGTACAAACTGAAATATAGGTTGCATGCCCCTTTATCTTTAAATACTTTTTAAAACTTACTGTCAAGTTTTCCATTTATAAAATAAGTTTAATAAATACACAAACTGTAAAAAATAAAATTGTATAACTAAGGAGCTAAATGGAATCCCAGAGTCACTGAGTAATACTTTTACACCTTTGGAAACATTTTATTTTAAAACAAACACTGTTTGAATACAGGATATCCAAATAGTTAAATAATTTCAGGAAATTACAAAGAAAACCACAGATACCGATCCATTGACTCTTTATTCATGCATTTGCTCATATATTCAGTAATTTATTCAGTAATTTCCCTGGTGCCTATAGCAGTGAACAAAGGAAATTGTGCTCTCATGGAATTTTTATTCAATCATGTTTCTTACTATAGCTTTTCTATATGTATTAATCTAGAAATTCTATCAGTGGATTTGTTGGGGTAAAACTTAATAGTGGTGGGGCCAGCAGGTGGCATGGTGGTTAAGGTGCTGGACTCCCGCATGGCTGACTGCTTGCTATTCATGTCCCAGACCTGGTGGCTAGCTTTCTAACTTCTCTCTCTTTCTTTATTTCTCTAGCGAGCAGTATATGTGTCCTATAGCAAATTTTAAAATAATAATAAATAAAATTAAATAAATCTTAGAAAGCAAAATAAAACAAAATAGTGGTAAAAGTTAATGTGCATAATTAATAGTTATTTATTTATTTATTTATTTTTAAGTTTTGTATTTGTTTGTTAGGGCTGCCATAAGAAAATACCACAAATTCTGTAACTTAAAGAACAAAAATTTATTTTCACACTGTGCTTGAGGCTTAAAGTCCAAGGATAAGCAAAGAGCTGGCTGGATGTTTCCACTGAAACGTTTATCCTTAGTTTGCAAATAGTCATCTCCTTATTGCCTCTTCATGTTGTCTTTCCTCTGTGCATTGCTCTCTGTGTATTCCAGTGTCCTCCTCTTATAAGGACACCACTCAGATTGGAATATCATACCCTCATGGCCTCATTTTAGCTTAATCACATCCATAAAGACTGCATCTCCAAATAGTCATATTCTGAGATACTGAGAGTTAAGATTTCAGTATATGACTTGGGGGCGGGGAGACGGTTCATCCCCAAACAAGGTCTTTTTTAATAACTAAAGAGACATGGCTTCAGTGTACCACAATCTTGTAAAGGAAGTTTCCAATCTAGACATTTATGATATATCACATTTCAGGAGAATATTACAAAGTTTACTGAGCATTTGTAAACTTTGTTTGAATATGTCCTATCATCAGTGAAGATTGCCAAATAAATAAGGGTGCTGTGATTATGAATATTCAATTTAAACATCACTTGTATTCTCGGATTAAGAAAGTTAGTGTAGCCTCTGCTTTTCAAATTGGTCTTCCCCTTTTTGCTGCTACTGAAGAAGAAGAAATATCTTTAGCATTTGTTTGGAATAGAAGATAGGGAAGGGGACAGCTAGTATTTTGTAATCGGAATTGTTTCAAAACGGTATTATTCATACTTAACGTGTATGTGTATGTGCACACACTTGTGTGCATTTGATGGTTGCCTGTGTTTGAACTATTATTTACCTAAGGTATGTGGGGTTAAGTGGACTTTTTTAATAGATTGATCTTGGGAACTTGGTTAAAATTTATTTCAAGTTGTTCTAAACAATGAAAAATACCAACTTTTGGAAGCCAGCCTGTTCATCGATTTGAAACTGTCTATATAAAAACATTTTAGGGAGCAGCAGAAATTCTAGTTCCTGTTGTTTGTTACTATTACAGAAGTAGCAAATAAATTTGTGTGACATTATGTTTTAAGAAGTGAAGCAAATTAGGTATATTTTTCTGGACTTAAGATTCAGGAGTGGGTTGGTTCTGACAGTGTAGCTGTATTATTTTAAAAGAGCAAATCTATTTTAAGCTAGTTTTGGCATTTGCTGGAGTTGAAGTACATGTAAAAGAAATCTCTTGATATTTATAGCCACTAAGAACTGTGATACACAGACTACTGAAAGCGCTTTTTAAAGTTATCCTCAATTGGTATCTCAATTGTGGAGAAAGATATTCTCTCCCTCCCTTCCCCCTTGTGTGCGCACACACACACTATCATGAATTAAGTAATTTTAAAAAAGACCCAAAAAAGCAAAACCAGTTTGATATATTTCACAGGTTAGAAATATAAGAAAAGTTAAAATTGATTATGGGAAATTTATTGTGTTCTTTTCATTGTTCTCATGTTGGATATCTGCTATGCAGATTGCCTTGATCATTTCTTTTAACTAACAGTCACATAACCATCAGTGTACCTGGAAAATTACTCATTACCCCTTGATTAATGATTTTATTTTATTTTTTTGAAGAGGTTTTCGCTGTAGGGTGCGTATGCTCGCCAGACAGACAGAGAGAGACATAGAGACAGAAAGCGAGAAATCACCCCCCAGGGGGGATGGTCATGCCGCAATCCCTTCTCCTCCATTCTCCTCCCGGGATCTTGGGCACGCACACATACACGCCCGGCGTGAGTTTTAAGCCACCGGGTCCAGGATGCGAACCGTGGTCGACTACGTGGGAGTCCAGCGACATAGCCATTACGCTAACTGCTGGTTCCCATGATGTTTTTATTTTTAAATATTTTAAAATTTCTAAATGATTTACAAAAGAATAAGGATAATGAAAAAAGTTTGTTTTTTTTCTAAGGTTTTTGCCATAGGTGCTTATGGGAGAGACAGAGAGAGAGAGACAGAAAGGAGGAGAAGGTGAGAAATCATCCCCCATAGGGAATGGCCATGCCACAGTCCCTTTTCCGTTCTCCTCTTAGGATTTTGGACATGCATGTACAAGAACCCAGTGTGATTTTTCAAGCCACTGGGTCTGGAATTTGAGCCACAGTTGACCATGTAGGAGTCCAGTACCTTAACCACCACAGCTGTTGGACCCAGATTGATTGATTTTTTTTTTTTTTTTTTTTTTTTTTTTTTTTTAGGGGGGGGCGCTCCCCACAAAAAA
>NW_006160028.1:6799963-6849857 GCF_000334495.1 Tupaia belangeri chinensis
CACCGCAATCCCTTCTCCTCTACTCTCCTCTCGGGATCTTGGGCACGCACGCACATGCACCCAGTGTGTTTAAGCTGCCTGGTCCAGGACTCAAACCACGGTCGACTACATAGGAGTCCAGTAACATAGCCATTACACTAACTGCTGGTACCAGATTTTTTATTTATTTATTTATTTTTTTTTAAGATGCCATTGGGTGCATGCACTTGCTGGAGAGAGACAGACAGAGAGAGGGAAAGTGAAAATCACCCCTTCAGGGTGGATGGCCATAATATAATCCCTTCTCCATTCTCCTCTTGGAATTTTGGGCATGAGTTTTATGATGCTGGGTCTACAACTTGAACCGTGATCAGCCATGTGGGAATTCAGTGTTGTAACCACTGTGGCACCTCCTGGCCCTGAAAGTTTTGTTTTTTAAGTGGAACTTTAGAGAGATTTTTGTTATAGGGCACATGTACTCGCCAGAGAGACAGAAAGTGAGAAATCACCCCCCAGAGGGGAGGCTATAACACAATTCCTTCTCCTCTTTTCTTCTCTTAGGATCTTGGGCACACATGCAAATGTACCCGGTGTGAGTTTTAAGCCACTGGGCTCCAGGACTTGAATCACAGTTGGCTGTGTGGGAGTCCAGCAGTATAACTGCTGCACTACCTGCTGGTTCCTTAAATGTATTTATTTATTTATTTATTTATTTATTTATTTATTTTGAGAGATTTTCACTGTAGGGCGCGTGCGCTCGCCAGACAGACAGAGACAGACATAGAGACAGAAAGCGAGAAATCACCCCCCCCAGGGGGGATGGTCACACCGCAATCCCTTCTCCTCCATTCTCCTCTCGGGATCTTGGGCACGCACGCACACGCGCCCGGCATGAGTTTTAAGCCACCGGGTCCGGGATACGAACCGTGGTCGACTATGTGGGAGTCCAGCGACATAGCCATTACGCTAACTGCTGGTTCCCTTAAATGTATTTTTTAATGGGACTTCTTTCAGATTATTTCAAGATTCATCCATGTTGTTATGTGTTTCAATAGTTAATTCCTTTCATTGCTGAATAGTATTTCTTTGTATGTATATAACACATTTGGTTATGAAGATATTAGATTGTCGGAAAGTCATGACACATTTTTGCATATAAAAACAGAATAAATATATCATGATTTTCCCAACGACCCAATATTTATACCCAAAATGTGCAGTATCCTTTGAATAACCAACCACTTGTCAGTTGTTATACATGAACATGTAGTATGTATTCATTTGTTATTGGGTTGTCAGGAAAGTCATACTGCATTTTTGCATAGAAAAACACAGAAAAAATACGTCATGACTTTTCCGACTACCCAATATATATGGTTTCCAGATATTGTAATGAATAGGATCAGGTCTTCACCTGACATCAAAGCACAATACTTTTTTTTTTTTTTAAAGAATGATTTTATTTGACTGCCTGCCTGCCTGCCTGCCTGCCTGCCTTCCTTCCTTCCTTCCTTCCTTCCTTTTCATTTGACCAGAAAGGAACAGAGTGATCGAGTGAGGGTCGGGGTGGGGGGGCGAGAAAGCAAGTTACCTGGTCCAGGATTCAAACCATGCTTGGCCATGTGGGAGTCCAGCACCCCAACCACCACACCACCTGCCAGACCCCAAAGCACAATACTTTCACAAGCTTTAATGTCTCCTAATTTTGAAGCAGAAAGGAGCATTAATTGTCTTTAATCCCGAATCGCAAAGTACTTTTATTTTTGATTTATCAGTACCATTTTGAATAGTCAGTCTAGTGATTTTTCCCCCCATTTTTACATTACCTGTTTCTTTCTGTTCACCTTTCCATACACATCTACTTTCAATACTTGTCAGCTTGAAAACTACACAAAGCAAATTGTGGTACGTAACTATAAAAAAATAAGGGTACTGTCAAACATACTCTTAGGATACTGGGATGGTCCAAGTTCTTGTCACAAAAGATTGCTAATAAAGTTCTTGTTAAATGACTGAGTTTATGAAAATTCTACATTTCTCCTTTGTCCTTAGCTGTTCACTCATCTATTCTTGAATTTGAGAAAATTTATTTAGAATATTGTCATCTGAAGACTTGCAGTCTCTGATTTCACTGACATCATTAATCTGATATCTGATGTAGTCAAATTTACCATCATTAATCTGTAGTGTTACTCTATTTTCATTCATCTTTTAAAAAAAAAAACGTTTATTTCATGAGCAAGAGAGACAGAGTAGTAGAGACATACAGCACTCCCCACAGGTTTTTTTTTTTTTTTTTTTAAAGGAGAGAGATTTTTTTGCCATCAGGTCCATGTACTCTCCAGAGATAGAGAAAGTCAGAGAGAGAGAAAGCGAGAAATCACCCCCCACCCCAGGGGAATGGCCATGCTGCAGTTTCTTTTCCTCCAATCTCCTCTCGTGATTTTGGGCACCCACGCACACGCACATGCACCCACACCCGCACCTGGTGTGAGTTTCAAGCCTTTGGGTCCGGGACTTGAACTATGGTCAGTAATGTGAGAATCCAGCAACATAACCATTATGCCATCTACTGGTCTCCCATCAGGCCCCAACAGGGTCTTGACATAGTAATTTATCCCCAGCTTCTGCCATCCCTGATCATGAGCATGGACATGGTTGGCATACTCATTGAGATCTCCAGTTGCAAATCCAAAATCTTCCCCAGTTAGCTTTGAAAAGGGTCTTGTTTTACTGCCACACCTTATGTCTGGCTCTTCATTCATCTTTTGATTAGCTAGTAGTTGTCAAATGTCTTTCGTGGTCAGTTTTCTTATCTTTGTTGTCCTGGGTGGTGTGCAGAAGGATTTACCCTTAACTACTATCTCTAAAGGGCCTGCATATAAGGTTGCTTCAGAATTGGTGTCTGGGAACTTAAATTTCAGCAAGATTCCCACCATTAACTGATAAAAGTGATTCACTATGCCGAAGCCATTCATGCAAGTAATATGGTTTATGCCATACACTGCCTTCTGTGAGTCTGGAATTTTGGGACATGCCAGGTAGAGGCTGCCTATATGACCAGCCTGTAATGAAAACTCTAGACTTTGAATCTCTAACATTTTTTTCTGGATGGCAGTGTTCTACATGTGTTGTCACAACTGGGAGAATTAAGGGAACCCTGTGTGACTCCATTGGAAGCGGACTCTGGAAGCTTGCTCATAGTTGGCTCAACTTCACCCCGTGTGCCTTTTCTCTTTGTTGATTTTTTGTTTTGTTTTGTATCCTTTAGCCGCAGTAAATCATACCTGTGAATATAACTCAGTCTTCTAAGCCCTACTAGCAAATCAGTGAACCTGGGAGAGTAATCTTGGGGCCCTGTCATACAGGCAGAAAGTTAAAAATTCTGAATTCTCAACTGTATTCAGTGAAAGTTAAAAAACAGAACAAAAAAACTACCAAGTTGGTGTATGAAGTATGATAGAACAGTGGTGACTTATTTCAAGATCAGATGAATTTTATTAGTAAATTTTCTCTTCATTACATGGAAGACCTTAAGAAAATAACAAACATGGAAAAGCAGTTGTTATAAGAAGTTGAAATTGCTTTTAAAAAACATGTTTTAGGGGCCAGCAGATGGTGTTGCTGTTATGCCATTGGACTCCCACATGGCTGACCATGGTTCAAGTCCTGGACCTGGTGGCTTGAAACCGAGACTGAGCACGTGTGCGTGTATACTCAAGATCCTAGGAGGAGAAGGAATTGTAGCATGATTTCTCACTTTTCTTCTCACTGTCTGTCTCTCTCTGGTGAGCACACACGCCCTATGGCAAAAACTGCTTTAAAAATAAAACCAGTTTCATGCATGTGCATGCACACACACAAATTAACTCACACAAACTAGACTTAGGTTCATTTGGAGCCTGATGTTCTACTAAAGATTTAATAAAGAGCAATTTTTAATTATTTAAGTAAAAAATTTCTACATAACATGAAAAAATTAAAAGCACCCCACTTGCTTCCTTGGAAGTCCCCTGTTGGCTTTCCCTGTATCTCTTTCCATTCCTTTCATATTTTGTAATCATAATTCTGAATTTTGTGTTTAGTATTCTTGGCTTTTAAAAATGTGATTCCTAAACAATAAACAATTTTGTTTTTTCAGTATTTTTGAACCACTGGGTAGTGAATGACATGATTGTCTATTTCATTTGCACCCTCTTCTTTTGGTTTGATTTTCTTTCCCTTACTGATTTGTAGAAGATATTTTAAACACACACATACACATACATGCACATACTCTAGATAACTAATGTCTTCTTGGTTGTAATTAGACATTCACTCTTTCATTTTATGGCTTAAGAGTTTTTAGTCCAGCCCTTAGTATCATGTAGTAATTTTTTCTTTTTTTTTACTTAATTTTTTTTTCTTTCTTTTGGTATGGAGTGCATGTGCTTGCTTGCCAGGGGAGACAGAGAGATCACCTCTCCCCCCTTGGGGGATGGCTCTGTCACAGTCTTTTCTCCCCTATTCTCCTCTTGGGATTTTGGGTATGCGTGCATCTGAAATGTTTTTCAAGGGACTGAGTCTGTGACTCAAACCGCAGAGTCAGTCATGTGGGATTCAGTGCTTTAACCACCATGCCACCTGCTGGCCTCCATGTAATAATTTTAATGTCATATTACCTGTCTTTTCTGTTTAGGTTTACATAGTCCATGTTTGCTTTGAGTATCTTCCATAGCTTGAAGTCAAAAAAATATTCTCCTGGGAACCAGCAGTTAGCGTAATGGCTATGTCGCTGGACTCCCACGTAGTCGACCGCGGTTCTTGTCCCGGACCCAGTGGCTTAAAACTCATGCCGGGCGCATGTGCGTGCGTGCCCAAGATCCCGAGAGGAGAATGGAGGAGAAGGGATTGCGGCGTGACCATCCCCTCTGGAGGGTGATTTCTCGCTTTCTGTCTCTATGTCTCTCTCTGTCTGGCGAGCACACGCGCCCTACAGTGAAAATCTCTCCAAAAAAAAATATGTATATTCTCCTGTATTGTTTTCTAAAAGTTTTATGGATTTAACTTTCACATGGAAGTTTTTAATCTGCCTGAAGTTATTTTTTGTTTTGGTATGATACACGAGTCACTTTTAATTTTTTCTAATGGATACTCAGTTGAATTGTCCCAATCTCATTCATTGACAGATTGTTTCCTTTCTTCCAGTATGACTCATACTGCCATGAATTCCCATGTATGAGTGTTTCTGAGCTTGCTTTTGTCACTCATTCATTTGTCTCCCCAGTGCCCATACACATTATCTTAATTACTAAAGCCTTATGATAATACCAGTTCTCTAATTGCTTATTTATAAATTATTTTGTATTTTCTGTAAAAATGGTAATATTGGGGTCAGCAGGTGGCATGGTGGTTAAGCGCACTGGACTCCCACATGGCCGACTGTGCTTCGAGTCTCGAACCTAGTGGCTTGCTTTCTCACTTTCCATCTCTCTCTCTCTCTCTCTCACTCTGTCCCTATCTGGTCAAATTAAAATAAAATAAAGTTAAATAAATAATTCTTTAAAAAAAGAAATGGTAATATCATCTGAATAAACAACTTTGTTACTATCACAAAAAGGAAATGCCTTGGGTTAAAGGTTATGTGTGTTTTACATTTTCATAGTGTTATCTCACTGACAAAGTTATCCTCATTTCTGTTTTCACTTACATTGAAGTTCTTGTTTTCCACACCTTCATGAAACTAATTCTTATTAGGTGCAGTTGTTTGGGTCCTCAGATGTATGTATTGGAAACTTAATCCTCAGTCTAACAGTGTTGGGAGGTGGGACCAAATAGGCAATTGGGTCATGAGGGAGCCCTCATGAATGGATTAATGTTGTTTTTGTTAGGGCAGGCTGTTATAAAAAGGAGTCTACCTTTCCTGCTTTCTCTGGTGTGCTCACTTGCCTTTCCACTATAGTATTTGGCAGCAAAAAGGCCCTTGCCAGATGTAGCCCTCAGACCTTGGACTTCCCAGTCTCCAGAACCATAAGCCAAGCTTAGTCATATGTCTCTTAATGACAGGGATGTTTGAGAAATGTGTTGTTAGGTAATTTTGCTCTTGGATGAACATGATATATTGTGCTTATGCAAACTTAGATATGTATAGCCTACTAATCACTAGGCTATGTGCTATAGTCTATTGTGACCATGGGGTGGGGGGCCGCTATTGTATGTGCAATCTGCCATTGACCCAAATGTTGTTATATGGTGTATCACTGTATTTTTTTGTCTCTTTACAAAGAATTATCCTGCCTGTGGTCCTCTGTTACAGCAGCAGAAAGTGGACTAAGGAATCAAGCATTTCAGCTTTTTGTTGATCTAATATACATAATTATGTCAGATAAAAGTAATGCGTCATTTAAAAAAAAAGGAATGACTGATTTAGGGACCAGCAAATGGCATGATGTTATGTTGCTGGACTCCCATATGGCCAACCAGGGTTCAAGTCCTAAACCCAGTGGTTTGAAACTCACATTGGGCACTTATGCATGTGTGCCCAAGAGGAGAATGGAGAAGGGATTGCAGTGTGATCATCCTTCCTGAGGGGGTATGTGTGTGATTTCTCACTTTCCCAGTCACTCTCTTTGTCTCTCATCTTTCTCTGGTGAGTGCATGCACCCTAAGGCAAAAACCTCTTTTAAAAAAATTATTGATTTAATTCTATTTATTGTCATTATTATTATCTTTAAATTTGGTGTATGGCACATGTGCTCATGGAGAGAGGGGAAAGTAAGAAAGCAAGCCACCAGGTCTTGGGCTTGAACTGTGTCAGCCATGTGGGAGGGAGTACACTATCTTAATCACCATGCTACCTGCTGGTCCAAATACATCATTGTTTTAATATGCTTTTCTTTTCTTTCCTTCTCTTCTCTTCTCTTCTCTTTTTTTTCTTTTCTTTTCTTTTCTTTGTTTCTTTTTTAAATTAAGTTTTTGCCTTAGCGTGTGTACTCACCAGAGAATGACAGAGAAAGGGTGAACGAGAAATCTCCTGTGCCACAGGTGGGGGATAGGGGTGGGCAGAGGCGATGGCTACACCACAGTCCCTTCTCTGTTCTCCTCTTGGGATTTTGGGCAGGCACACACACGTGCCTGACATAATTTTCAAGCTGCCGAGTCCTGGGCTTGAACCACCGTCATCCATGTGGAAGTCCATTGCCTTAATCACCATGCCGCCTGCTGGCCCCTTGGTGTGCATTACTTTATGAGTAAGAAAGTGAACATCTTTTCATTATTTATTGGCTGATGGTATTATTTTTAAAATGAACTGTTCATGTCTGTCATTTTTTTTAAAACTGATTTGTAAGACTTTATTATATTAATATGTTAAAATACTGCCCCTTTTATAATATAATTGGGGTCTCCTCCTCACCCCCAAAGTGGTCATAAATTTATTTTTTACATGGTGATACTGAAGTTATAAACTTTACATATTTAATTTTTAGTCTTTTTTTCCTGGATATTATTCTTACTTGGACTTGACCTTTCTTAATGTTTGAACAGATTTTTGTTTAAGAAAGTACTTGTTTAAGCTTTTGTATTTAAGTCTGTCATCTAACATGCTAAAAAAATTCTTTTTATGCCATAGGCATTCTGACTTGTTTACCAGACATTTAAAAAATAATCAGTTATTCCCCAACTGATTTAAAATATTATTAAGTTCATAATTTATTTTGTTCTGTTGTTGGATTCTGTGTTTTGTTTTTCTTTGAGCTACTACCAAGCTTTTAATTATTGAGGCCTTTTAATGCTTCTCTATACTCGCTAGAACTAGTTGCCTCTCATAAACTTAATTCAGAATTGCGTTGGTGCTCTTTTTTCAGGTGATGATTGTTAATACCCTGTCAAGCACTCTTACCCAGTCAAATAAAAGTTGCACTTATGTTTAGATTGTGAAAAAACATTTTTAGGTATCATCTTCTTGGAAAACACAAACTATTAAAATATTAGGGCTTTATCCAAGAAAGATGATTTATTCAGTGTTCTTTTATTCCCTTTAGTAACATTTTAAAGTTTTCCTCCTAGAGATTGAGCCCTTTATTTGTTTATTTTAAAACATTTATTTGTTCATTTATCTATTTTTTTGTTGTGATTTTTAAGCTGCTGGATCCAGGACTCGAACCGTGGTTCTCCATATGGGAATCTAGCACCTTAACCACCACATCATATGTTGACCCCCATGAACCCTTTAAATTAAATTCAAGTTCTCATTTGTCTCTGAGGGAATGGGGTCTTTTTTAAAAAGATTCACAGATATTTACTATTTCACTTAATCATTTTTAGTGAGGTATAAATTATATTCAGTAAACCCCGAAATGTGCAATTTGATTAGCTTTGACAGCTGCAAACCCTTGTGAAGCTACTACTCAGTGAAGGTACAGAATATTCAGAATATTCTGTTTAATCCTAGAAAATTCTTTGTGCTCCTTTGTATTTGATTTCAAAATATTTAGCTCTTCAGTTTCTGCCAGATACCACTAATCTGCTGTTAACACTATAAATTATCATACATTTTTAAAAAATTCTATAAATGGAATCATACAAGATATATTTATGTCTGACTTTCAAAAACTAATGATGTGTTTGGGGGAGCCAGCAGTTAGCGTAATGACTATGTCACTGGACTCCCACGTAGTTGACCGCGGTTCGCGTCCCGGACCCGGTGGCTTAAAACTCACGCCGGGCGCATGTACGTGCGTGCCCAAGATCCCGAGAAGAGAATGGAGGAGAAGGGATTGCAGCATGACCATCCCCCCTGGGGGGAGATTTCTCGCTTTCTGTCTCTATGTCTCTCTCTGTCTGTCTGGCGAGCGCACACGCCCTATAGCAAAAACCTCTCCAAAAAAAAAAAAAAAAAAAAAGACAAAAACTAATGATGTGTTTGAGACTCATTAAGGTGGTGGTTTGGTTTTGTTTAATTTGCAGTAGGGCATGTGCTTTCACCAGAGAGAGGGAGAGGAGAGAGAGAAAAAGCAAGAAAATGAGAAAGTACCCTTTGGGGGATGGCCATGCCACAGTCACTTCTCCTTTGTTCTCTCCTCTTGGGGATTTGGGCACACGTGCACAGGCACCTGGCACGTTTTCTAAGCCACTGGATCCAGGACTCAAACCACTCTGTCGACCATGTGTTGTCCAGTCACCTTGACCACCACACCACAGGCCGGCTCAGTGGTGGCTGCTTTTATTGGTGCTTTTTCTCTTTTTATTATAGTTGTATGTGTATTCCAGTCTGTATATGTGTTACATTTCATTTATTCATGTCTGTTGGGCATTAGAGTTGTTAACAGCTTTTCGCTATTGTGAATAAAGGTGGCATAAGTCTTCATGTGCAAGTTTTTGTGTGGACGTAGTTTTATTTCTCTTTGACAATTATCTAATGGTTACTATATCTTACATATCTTAGAAGCATATGAGAGTCTCTGTTGCCCCACATCCTCCAATACTTGTCTTTACCCCCAAAAAAGTATATATATGTGTACACACACACACATACCACACACACACACACACACACATATATATATTATGGTTAAATAATACCATTCACCATTTTAGTGAATATGAAGTAGTGTCATTGTGGCACTATTTTGCATTTCCTGTAACTTGTGATATTGAGCATTTTTTTCGTTTTTGACAATAGTCCGTCTTCCTTTATAAAGTATTATGGGTTGAATTCCACTTCTCCCCCCACAATGGTACAGAATCCTAACACTCAGTATTTCCCAATGTGATCTTATTTGGAGAAAGTCTTGACAGAGGTGATCAAGTTAAGATGATGTAACTGGGGTTAACACTAATTCAGTGTAAACTGCTGTGTTTATAAAAAGGGAAAATTTGAACAAACAGAGATGCATAAGCCAGAATGCCATGGGAAGATGAAGGCAGAGGTGGGGGTGGCACATCCATCAGTCAGGGACTGCAAAGATTGCCACCAAGCCAAGAGAGGCACCAAACAGATTCTCCCTCAGAGCCTTCAGAACTCTAAGATACCTCGATCTAGCCTTCTAGCTGTAAAGTTGAGACAATGTATTTCTGTTTAAGCAACCTGGTAAGTGGTCCTTTAACATAATAGCCCTATCAGACTAACACAGCAAGTTTGTTCCTTATTTAATATACAACAAAATTGTATTGCTTATGTTACTAGTGAATTAGAAAAAAAAAGATTTGCATGTTCACATATGAATCCCTAGTGAGATACACTTACTGCAAATAGTTTATTACATCCCGTAGCTTGCCCTTTGCTTTTCTTAGTGATAACTTACGAAGAATGAAAGCTTTAATAAAGCACACTTCATTAAAACTTCAGTTGTTGAGCTTTTTGTGTTCTGTGTGATAAGTTTTTTTCCTACTCTAGGTTCATAAAACCTTTTCCTTACATTATTATTCTAAAGGTTTTATAGTTTAAGGTTGTTTTGTTTTAATACAGGGGGTGTGCACTCGTCAGGAAAGGGGGAGAGAGAAAATGGGAAGGCACAGTCCTATGGGAAGGGGTGGGCACGCTGTATTCCCTTCTTTCAGCTTTGTTCTTTAAAAAATTTGGTTCAGCTGGAACCAGCAGATGGCGTAATGGTTATGTCGCTAGACTCCCATGTAGTCCACCCCAGTTCAATTCTCGGACTTGTCAACGTAACTTAAAACTCACACTGGGTGCATGTGCATACATGCCCCAAATCCTCAGAGAATCGAGGAGAAGGGATTGTGGTGTGGTCATGCCCCCAGGGGGTTATTTTTCAGTTTCTGTCCCTCTAAAGAGTGCACATGCCCTATAGCAGAAGCCTCTCTTAAAAAAATTTTTTTTTGTTCAGCTGGTCTAGGTCATTTCAGCATTTTAGAATCACTTTATTAGTTCCTATAAAAAGTGTGCTGAAATTATTGGGGTTGTATTTAATCTTTAGATCATTTGAAGAAAATGAACATCCGAATATTGTTGAGTCCTCTAATCCACAAATTTATGATGTTCTTTTTTTTGGGGGGGGGGGTTTGCTATAGGGCGCATGTGCTCGCCAGACAGAGAGAGACAGAGAGACAGAAAGCGAGAAATCACCCCCCAGGGGGGATGGCCATGCCGCAATCCCCTGTGGTCAGCCATGTGGGAATCCAGTGCCTTAACCACTGTACCGCCTGCTAGTCCCAGGAAGAACATAGTTTTAAAAATAGCACATGCTTCCTCATAGCATGGACTGCTTGCTCATGGACTCAAATAGCTCTGGTTCCTCTTTTTATTTTAGAGAGAGGTTTTTGCTATTGGGCGTGTGTGCTCACTGGGGAGACAGAGAGAGACAGAAAGGGAGAAATCACTCCCCAGAGGGGATGGCCACGCTACAATCCCTTCTCTGCTCTTTTCTCGGGATCTTGGGGGCACGCACACACACATGCCTGGTGTGAGTTTAAGTCACCGGATCCAGGACTTGAACCGTGGTTGACCACATGGGAGTCCAGCGACATAGCCATTATGCCAACTGCTCCACCCACACACACCCTTTTTAAGGTTTTTTCATTGGGTATGTGTACTCACCAGAAAGAAAGAGGGGGAATGTGAGAAATCACCCCCAGAGGAATGGCCATGCCATAATCCCTTCTCCTCTATCCTCTTGGGATTTGGGGTACGCATGTACGCCTGGTGTGATTTTCAAGCCGCCAGGTCCAGGACTCAGACCAGGGTTGGACCACATTGGAGTCCAGTACCTTAACCGCCATGCCACCTGCTAACCCCTCTTTTTTTTTTTTTTTTTTGAGAAAGATTTTTGCTATAGGGCATGTGCACTGACCAGAAAGACAGAGACAGGCAGAATGCAAGAACTCACCCCCTAGGGGAGTTGGCCACACTGCAATTCCTTCTTCTCCATTCTCCTTTGGGATCTTGGGCACACACGCATACGCACGCAGCGTGTTTAAGCCACCGGGTCCGGGACTCGAACTGTGGTCGACTACATGGGAGTCCAGCGACATAAGCATTACAATAACTGCCGGTCCCCTAGCTCCTCTTTTTAAGTTGAAAAAGCACCTTAAGCCTTTTTTGTTAAATTTATTACTATTTATCTTTTTTTGAAATTTTTTGTTAGTGTAATTTAAAAACACTTTTAGCTTTCAAGGAATAATTTTTGGCATAAAAATATAATTTTAGATTGACTGACATTTTGTTCCATAACTGTACTAAAGTCAGTTGTTGTTTCAGTAGTCTTGTAAACACTTTGGGATTTCCAGGGTAAACAATGTCATTTGCAAATAGAGATGGTTTTACTTCTTTTTTATTTGCCTTCTGGTTATGGTTAGGCTCTCCAGAATAATAAATTCAGGTAAGGCAAGTGAGCATCTATTTGACTTTGTTAATATTATTCTTTGTTACTTATTTCACTGATTTCTGCCTTTATTTTTCCTCTTCTCTTTAGATTTACTTAGTCATCTTGTAGCTTCTTGAGGTGGATCCTTAGGTCACTCATTTAAACTTATATTTCAAATGTAAGCTTTTCTTTTTTCTTTTTTTTTAAATTTGCTGTAGGACATGTATGCTCACTGGAGAGAAAAGTGAGAAATCACTCCCCGGGGGGATGGCCATGCAGCAGTCCCTTCTCCTCCATTCTCCTCTTGGGATTTTAGGCACACACACACACATCCATTGTATTTTCCATGCATTCAGTCATGTGGGATCCAGCCTCCTTTATGAACAGACCATCTGGCTGGCCCAGCACTTCCTATTTCTAAACATGGAAACCTTTCTCATCTTTTTATTGCTTATGGTACTCTAATTTCAATAAAAGAATTTTTTTGACAAATCCATTGTTAATAAGTTAAATGATGAAAGTTTTTTTTTTTAATAAACAGTGCTATATTTTAAAAAGTTTTATCTATTTCTTCTGTGAGCAAGAGAGACAGAGAGACTGCATCCCAGTAGGGTCTTTATGCTGCAATCTACTCTGAACCTCAGCCAGCCCTGAATCGTAGGCTTGTGTGTGCCAAGCATATTCAAGGAGGTCTTTGGACTTGAACCCAGGACCTTGTTACGTGGACCAGCCTCGCCAAGTATTGTATTTATCATTGTAGCACCATAACCAGCTGGACCCAAATGATGCTGTAATTAGTTACTACCTACATATATATTCATTGTAGACATAGGAAATATTTTTTAATAGGAGAAATTCTTAAAAACAGAATTAATGGGTCAGAGGATGTATGTATTTGTAATTTGAACAAATGCTGTAAAATTGCCTTTCATAGAACCATTGGGTCATCGGAAGTCATGACACATTTTTGCATAGAAAAATACATCATGACTTTTTCGATGACCCAGTAATATCAATATATATACCCTTCAAAAATATGTTTGCGTGAATGCCTATTCTCTCCATGCCCTCGTCAGTATAGTGTGTCACCAAACTTGGATGTTTGGCAGTCTAATAATATGAGGAGTAGTATCTCAGTGTAGTTTTAATTCACATGTGCTTTCTTGGGAGTAAGGAAAGCATCGTTGTACATGTGTAAGGAATATTTTATTTCTTTTCTCTAAAGTGTGTGCCATGCTTAAGAGAAAAGGCTGGAGGCCTGGAGGTCTTCTATCTAATTTATACTGTTAAATTAGCTCTTTATGGGACCAGCAGTTGGTGCAATGGCTGTGTCACTGGACTCCCATGTAATTGACCGCAGTTTGAGTCCCAGACCCAGTGGTTTAAACTCCCACCGGGCTTGTGTGTGCGCGTTCCCAAGATCCCTAGAGGAGAATAGAGGAGAAGGGATTGTGGTGTGGCCATTCCCCCTGGGGGGTGATTTCTCGCTTTCTGTCTCTCTCTTTCTGGCGAGCGCATGCGCCCTATAGCAAAAAAATACTCCCTCCTCCCCCCAAAAAAAAAAATTAGCTCTTTATGTGTGTATGTTAAATTAGCTCTTTGGATTAAAATTATAAGTGATTTTTCCTGGTTTTTTAAAGTTTTTTGACTTCTGGTCAGATTTATTAGTTACTTTAAAAAATAGCTCATGGTTTTATGTTACAGTTGTATTGGTCTTTAAACTCTGTAGATAAAAAAATTTGTCTCAAAGAATTTTGTCATGTTATAGTTTCATTTAAAAAACTCTTTAAACTCACTTGGATATTTTATGTTATAGCTACCTATTTTTCCCTTGGCATTTATTGAGTAATCTCTCTTTATCCAATATAGTGGTTGGAAATATATAGCCTTTATCAAATAGTATTTAATTTTTATTAGGTCTCAGTTTTCTTTGTGTAACTGATTTTTCTGTTCATGTATCACTAACAGCATGTATTAGTCAGCAAGGTTTTATAGTAGGGTTGAAATTTGTTAAAGATAGTTCACACTCACAGCTCCTTGTTTGTAGACTTTCTACTTTGATTCTTTCTGAGTTCTTAAATGAAATTTAGTTACCTCTTCTAATACCTAAACATAGCAATAAATGAATAAATTTTGGTTGGCCTTTTTGTTGGCATTATGTTAAATATAAATACATAGATAAATTTTGGGAGCGAGATGATAAATCTTTTACTTGATTGTTTCTACCAAGAATGTCATCTGTTTGCTTTCCATTTGGTAAAGTTGGGTGTTTGGATATCCCAATTTTTTTAATCTGGGTATTCAGTGTTTTTGTTTTTATTGCAAGTATGGCTTTTTATTTTATTATATCATCTAATTGATTGTTATTACTTATTATTAAAACAGGATTCAGCAGACTTTTCTGTTGTGGACCATCCGTTTCTCAAGTTTACTGCTATATTTCAAAAGCAGACTGAAAACAGCTACAAAGGGGAACCAGCAGTTCGCGTAATGGCTATGCTGCTGGACTCCCACGTAGTCGACCGCGGTGCGCGTCCTGGACCCGGTGGCTTAAAACTCATGCCGGACGCATGTGGGGGCATGCCCCCAAGATCCCGAGAGGAGAATGGAGGAGAAGGGATTGTGGCATGACCATCAGCCCTTGGGGGTGATTTCTCGCTTGCTGTCTCTCTGTCTGTCTGGGGAGCGCATGCGCCCTACAACAAAAACCTCTTAAAAAAAAAAAAAAAAAAGCTACAAAGCAGCTCTAAAGAACCCATAAGTTGGGGCCAGCAGATGGCATAGACGTTAGATCACTGAACTTCCACATGGCCAACCATGGCTCTAGTCCCGGACCCGTGGCTTGAAAATCACACCAGGATCATGTGCATGCATGCCCCAGATCCCGGGAAGAAAATGGAGAAAAAGGGATTGCAGTGGGGGAGGGGAGTTGGTGATTTCTCACTTTCCCTCTCCTGGCCTCTTTCTCTCTTCTGCAATTGCAAGTGCCCTAAGTCCAAAACCTCTTTTAAAAAAATCCATAAATTATGAATGAGTGTGTCTGTGCTCCAGTACAGCTCCATTTACAAAAACTGGTAGCAACTGGTCATTTCTGACAGTAGTCCAACAGTTTACAGATCCCTGGTTTAAATGAAGCCTACTGATTTCTGTGCATTTATTTTCTGTCTGAATACTTTAACTGAGATCTCTGATTGTTTATGGCAGTTTTCTGAATTTCTCTTAGATTTCCTGGGTTTACCATTAGATCATTTGTAAATATAATTTCATTCTCATCTAATTTCCTTTTTATCTTTTATATCTTCTGAACAATGTTAGTGATAGTTAAAATAGTGGTATTTTTCTTAACTTTTTTTTTTCTTTTTTTAAAAAATCAACAGGTTTTTTTTCCCCCCTTCATCATCATCTTCATCTTCCTCTACTACTATTTTCTGGGCAACTTTAGCAAGATCCTTTGTGCCATCAAAATTTAGGCTTATAGTCAGCTACGTCCTTCTCGTACCTTGCCTTGGCTATATAAGGCTACTTCTTGTCACTTGAGTTGTTCCACATCTCACCCAGCTTCTTTGCCTTGTGTCTAATCGAGATCCTGGTATATTTGGTCCTGGGCGAAATTCTGAATGGAACAGGTGGAATTCAGATGGTAGCCTTTTGAGGGCGTTAGGGTCTTTTTTTCTTGTTGCCTCCCTTAGCTGATCCTTAATCCTTCATTCTCGATCAGAGGATTAATGAGTCACCAATGTACACAATCCAGGTTGACAAGTCTACAGATGTTGACAGCAAGGCAGCAGTGCTTGTTTTTGTGATGTATTTTTTTAGGAATGTTGATGAGGTTATGTTATGCATACTTTTGTTGTCAACCAACACCACAGCAGAATTCAAGTTTTTAAATAACTAACTATCAGGAAAATGGAATTGATTGTTTTGTGTCAATATATGTATGCATGGACAGAGCAGGTGCCATGACTGGATGATATTCTGGTTTCACTACTCAGCTCATAAAAGTTGCTTCTTGGGGACGTGGTGGGGTGGTTAAGGTGCTTGACTCCCCACATGGCTGACCTCAGTTCGAGTCCCAGAATTGGCAGCTTGGAACTCTTACTGGGCACATGTGCATGTGTTGCCAAGATCCTGAGAAAAGAATGGAGGAGGGTATTGTGGCATACCATCCCCAAGGGGAGTCATTTCTTCCTTTCTGTCTCTCTGTCTTTCTCCAGCAAGTGGAGCGCCCTATAGCAAAAAAAAAAATCTCAAAAAAAAAAAAAATTGCTCCTTGAATGTGATTCTACGCATTGTGTCATCCGTAGAGAAATGCAGGCTAGCTGGAAAATGTTACCCGAGCTCAATATTCTGCAGGACATGATTAAAATTATCAACTATATTAAAGTACATGCCCTTTTAACTCATATCTGTTTATGCAGCTCTGTGAGAATTTGGACACAGCACATGCATCTTCTCTACCACAAAAGTGAGATGGCTTTCTAAAGGTAGATCACTAGCCAGAGTTTTTGAGTTATGAGAGCCACTCCAGAGACTCCTTTTATAAGAACAGTCATTACAGGCAGTACATTCCAATGACACATAATGGGTTCCATAACTTGCTTACTTGTATGATATGTTCAACCCACTCAGTGAATTCAGTCTATACTTTGGAGGACAATGACAATGGGGAAAATGACAACTGTGTTCAAATTGGCATAAAGTGGAATGGATTTGTGACCCATTTGTGAATAAGCCAGGTGAATTGACTTTGTGCTAGAAGAGGAGCAACTGTTAGAGATTGCAAATGACAGTGACCTTAAAATACATTTGAGACAACTTCAAATCTCTATATGTTCCAAATTAAAGTCAGGGCAGAATATCCTGTGATTGCCACAAGAGCACTGAAACCCAGCCCGCTTCTATTTCCAGCGTCCCATCTTTGTGAAGCAGAGTTTTCTGCACTCTACCAAAATGAGATTACAGTAGACCAGACATAGCAGATGTCACTGTCTCCCTTCATCCCCAGATGGGAGTTCCTGGTTGCTTTCAACTAGTTGCAAGGTCAGGCCTCCCACTCTGCATTATGGTGACTTGTATAATTATTCTATTTCTTTATATATTACAATGAAATTGTAATAGAAATAAAGTACACAATAAGTATAATAATGCTTGAATCACCCCCAAATAGCCCCCACTCAAGGTCTGTGGAAAAATTGTTCTTCCACAGAATAGTCCCTAGTGCTAGAGGTTGGGGACTGCTGCTCTAGAGCCTCCAAGATGGAAAGTTTTTTGTTTGTTTGTTTGGGTCTTTTTGAGATCTTTGCTCTAGGGTATGTACACTTGCTAGAGAGACAGAGGTAGTAGAAAGTGAGAAATCACCCCGAGGGGGGATGGCCAGGCTGCAGTCCCTTCTCTTCCATTCTCCTCTGGAGATTTTGGGAGAATCACACACACACACACACACACACACACACACACACACACACGCCGTGAGTTTAAGCCACCATGTCCAGGCTCGAACTGAAGCTGACTACCTGGGAGTCCAGCGACATAACCACTGTGCCATCTATTTATCCTCCAAGATGGAAGATTTTATTTTAGCCCAATAAACTGTGTTTTGGGCTATATTTTCAACTACACCACTGTAAAATAATAAATTTGTATTGTTTTAAGCTATTAGAATGTGATCCCTTGTTATAGCAGCCATAGAAAAATTTTCCTCCTGATTTTAATGAGTGTTTTTCACTTTAAATTGTGGTACAGGTTTTGGTTTGCTTTATAGTAGGAAACTATCCATCTATACCTAATTTAGTCTAAGGGATGATAATCTTGTCAGTTGCCAATAGACATTTAAGAGGAAATAGAGATTTATTCAGTTCATGGTTTGGGAGTCCAAGTTTGGAGGTTATATCTACTGTGGTTCTTGCTACATCAGCATGACAGAGGGCAGGAGCACACACTGTGTCCCACTCCGGTCTCATTTCCTCATTTCCTCTCCTTATAAACCTACTGAAAGTCCATAGTTGGATTAAGTTTCCTCTTAACACCGTCCCAATACAGCCAAATTCCAATATATGAATTTGGAGGGTACACACACTCAAATTTAGCAGATGGTAGTGGTTCTTTTTAATAATACATATTTGTTTATTATTTGGTAATCATTAATTTTTTTGTCTCTGAATCAGATCAATTATATGAAGAGATTTGTTGATATTTAACTATCCTGACATTTGTATTCTGCTTGAATTATATTATTTCAGTGTGCTTCCCATTTCTGTGTGCTAATATTTTATTTTTCTTTTCTGGGTACATGCACTCCCCGGAGAGAAATGGAGAGAAAGGGAGTGGAGGAAGTATCCCCCCATAGAGAATTGTCACACTTTGATCCCCTCTCCTCCACTTTCTTCCTCTGAAGATTTTGGGCCTGTACACACACACACCATCTGCTGGTCCCCCATTTGTATTTTTAAACAGTTACACTTCTTGTCTTAAAAATCTTTAGCATATTGGTTTAAAAAATGTCTAGTAAGTTGATACTGCCTTGTTTTAACTTCATAAGAATGCTTCTAGGAACCAGCAGTTGGCATAATGGCTATTATGGACTCCCATGTAGGTGACTGCGGTTCAAGTCCTATACCTGGTGGCTTAAATTCATGCCGGGTACGTGTGTGTGTGTGTGCGCGCGCGCCCAGGATCCTGAGAGGAAAATGGAGGAGAAGGGATTATGGCGTGGCCACCCTCCCTCAGGAGGTGATTTCTGTCTCTCTTTCTGGCAAATGCACACGCCCTATAGTAAAAAGCTCTCCCCCCAAAAAGAAAAAAGAATGCTTTTGTATTTTATCTTTAAATAGGATTAATTGGTGGATATTTTTTTAAGTATTTTTATTTCTATTGACAAATATAACCAAAATCTGTAAAAATATTTTAAAAGGCTTATTCATAGCAAAATTATAAGTGACCATAGCCCATGAACATGAACTCTGGTAATCCTGGGAAAGTGCATGAGGAGGTTAGGTATAGCACTCTTTTTGTTTATTGGGTCGTCAGAAAAGTTATGATGCATTTTTGCAGAGAACATAGAAAAAATATGTCATGACTTTTCGCACAACCCAGTAGGTCTGAGAGGAGATAAAAAGCAGAATTGTAAATCAACACATAAATTTTCATATTGGCCTGACCCAGAAAAATGAAACATCTGGAAGTGCGAGCTTATGGGTTAAGAAGGTTTTCTTAGGTTGGTAATTGTTTAAAAGCACAAGTGTTGGGACCAGCAGTTAGAGTAATGGCTATGTCACTGGACTCCCACGTAGTCGACCATGGTTCGCGTCTTGGACATGGTGGCTTAAACTCACGCCGGGCGTATGTGCGTGCGTGCCCAAGATCCCGAGAGGAGAATGGAGGAGAAGGGATTGCGGTGTGGCCATCCCCCCTGGGGGGTGATTTCTCGCTTTCTGTCTCTCTCTCTCTGTCTGTCTGTCGAGCGAGCGCACGTGCCCTATAGCAAAAACCTCTCAAAAAAAAAAAAAAAAAGCACAAGTGTTTGTCTCAAAAAAAAAAAAAAAAAAAGCACAAGTGTTTGTCTCAGAAAGACTCAGAATCAGAAAAGAATATGTAAGAATATGTGAGACTAATGCAGAGAAGGCGACTTTGCTATAGTTAGTGCTGTGCCAGAGTCAGGGTGTGAGGGGTATCTCTAAGTCACTGGGCAAAAAAAGCAGGAGGCTTTGGCAAAAGTAATTACTAACTGGATGACTTCCCAGCCCACTTGAGACAAATTTAGATTAAAGTGGTCAGTTTCAGTCTTCATTTACGTATTTCGAAGAGTTTCCTACCCCTACTCCATTATCAGGAGTGGGTCTAAAATTTTATGCATTTTATTCTTTGATCTGTTCATACAAACCATACATAGCATTTTCCATTTTCTTCAGAAATGCAAGGATTAGCTCTCACTTGACAGTCTAAATTCAGATAGAATACATTTACATTTATTGTGATTGCTCGTTTTTAACTTCTCCCATCTTATATTTATTACAGTTTTAATGCATATGTTTTAACTCTTCCTGTCTATTTGCTACTTTATACTAATTTCAGGGGGTTTTTAGTTTTGTTTGCATTTCAACTTTTTCTCCTAATGGTTTGTGTGGGTTTTTTTTCTGCCTTATATCGACATTTCCTCTTGAATGTTAATAAGCATTTAAAAGGCTGTGTTGTCAAAAATGTTATGACACATTTTTGCATAGAAAAAACACGTCCTGACTTTTCCGACAACCTAGTATTTATATCAACACCTGAGTTTTATTTGTCCACATACATACAAATGCCTACAATGTATACCCAGTACCTTAACTTTTTAAAAATTTTATTTAGCTTTATTTATATTATTATTATTTTCACATGAGTTTTGCCAGAGAAAGACAGAGAGAGAAAGAGAGAGAGAAGCCGCCAGGTCCGGGACTGGAACCGTGGTCGGCCATGTGGGAATTCCAGCACCTTAACCACCACCACACCACTTGCTGGCCCAACTTTTGTTGAAGTTTGGAAATTGGGTTTCAGATTGGTGTTTTTTCTGTTGTTGGTGGTTTGTCTTTCCATTCCTCAGCACTTATTAATCCTCATCTGTTTTAACTCAACACGTATTAATCCTCATCTGTTTTAAGAATTCATACCAAGTCTCACCACTGCTTTTATGTTAATATCGTATTGTTTTATTTATTTTTATTTTTTGAGAGGTTTTTGCTATAGGGCACATGCGCTCACCAGGAAGACAGAGAGACACAAAGAGACAGAAAGTGAGAAATCACCCCCCGGGTGGGGGTACAACCACACCACAATGCCTTTTCCTCCATTCTCCTCCCGGGATCTTGGGCATGCACGCACATGCGCCCGGCATGAGTTTAAGCCACTGGGTCCAGAACTCAAACCACAGTCGACTACAGGGGAGTCCAGCGACATAGCCATTAAGCCAACTGCTGGTCCCATCTTATTGTTTTTCTTAAAATGAAGTATGTTAGACTGTGGAATGTATATAAAATATTTTTTATTTCTGAAAGAAAAAGTATTTATAGGTTGAGGAGTAGATAGGGAGATATCTACACACTAATAATAATAATAATAGATCATCGGGAAAGTCATGATGCATTTTTGCATAGAAAAATATATCATGACTTTCCCATATACCTAATATATTTCTTAAGCTTTTTGATATTAAGAAGGCTGTCCAATAAGATACACATTTTTGGGTCTTAATTTCTGTCATTTTAACTTTTATAATGAATTCAGGGGTTAGCATCATTTTCATAATCAAAAACTAATTGTGCATAAAGAAAGATAACTGGGCATTGTCTAACAGTGGTGAAGTGGTAACACAGTCACATTCTAAAATGAAAAGGTTTCCAAGTCACACTAGTGAGTAATTAAAATAACTAGTATTATTAACCAAGATTCAGGACAGCAGAAGATTTTCTACCAAGGATAGACAACATTTAGAAAATGTTAACAACAACAAAAAGAGGCAGGGGGTAGGCCAGTACGTGGGTGGTAGTTAAGATGCCTGGATCAAGTCCTGGACCTGGCGTCTTGAAGAACACTCTGGTGTGTGCTTGTGTGCCTAAAAATAATCCCATGAGGAGAATGGAGACGAATTACAGGATGGCCATCCCCCTGGGGGGTGATTTCTCACTCTCCATCTCTCTGTCTCCCTCCAGTGAGCTCATGCAATCTATGACAAAGCCTTAAAAAAAATTCTAGATATACACTGAGGTCGAGGTCAACCTTTAAATAGTTAGAAATACAGACGGATATTGCTATGCAGTATAATGGTAAACCTGCAAGCTGCTTGGAAATGTTTTCTCAAATATGTATAATAATTCACTATTATATTATAGAATATACCTTTGGTAGCTGTATGTTGCTATATTCAGTTTTCTTAAAGATACAAGTGTAAGGAAACTTGGAAAATAACCGATGATCACTGGCTAGAGATACCACAATTTGAGCTTCAAAAAGGGTATTTCCAGGTGCAACGGATTTAGACCAGTCAAATGTATGTAATTCATGCATTTATAGTGAAATAATTTTACATTAAAATATTCACATACTATAAAATTTATTCTTTTTAAAAATGTTATTATATTTATTTCATGAGAGCATATGTACATGTGCACACATAGACACAGAAATTTTCCCCAGCCCTCCAGCTAGTTAGGATGTTAGGTATGCGTGCACATGTGCCCGTTGTGTTTCATGTCATCTTGGAAACTCATGGTTAGTCGTGTGGCTGCCATCTCTGTGAACGTGTACACTAACGTCTGTGCTACCAAGCCTGGGCCCATATGCTTTTAACGTGGACAGCTCTGGGTACAAAGCTATGTAATTACCACCACTAACATTCTCGTTACCCCAGAAAGGAATTCCATAACCGCTACTAATTGTACCCATTTCTCCTTCTTCTCAGCCATTGGCAAATAGTATTCTGTTTTCTTGGTATGGTTCTATCTATGCCTATTCATACCATTTCATATAAATGGAATTATGTAATCCGGTGCAATTCATACTTGGCTTCTTTCACCAACCATAATATTGGGTTGTTGGTAAAGGCATGACATGTTTTTCTATGCAAAAATACTTAATGGCCCAATATTTTCAAGGTCCCATGTTGTAACATGTATCACTATGTCCTTCTTTATTATGTTTAGATGCTACTCCATTGTATGTATATCTCACTTTTCATTTATCCTTTCATGAAGTAATGTACATTTGAGCTGTTTCCACTTTGGAGCTGATATGAATAGCACTTTGTTTAAGTTTTTGTATGGTTGGATGTTTTCAGGATTTGTTTTGGTTTTGGTTTGTGTTTGTTTGTTTTGTTGTTTTGTTTTTGCATATATACCTAGGAGTACAATTGCTAGGTCATAAGGTAATACTGTATAACCTTTTGTGAAACTTTTCCAGAACACATGTATCATTTTACAGTACCATCAGTGATATATGGAAATTCTTATTTTTTCACATTCTCACCAACACATATTATGTCAGTCTTTTTTATTACAGCCTATAAGTTTACTATTATATGTGTACGCCTTTTTTGAATATCCCTTTATGTTTGCTGATTTTAAAAAATTGTTAAGAGCAGCTTATACTAGCTAATAATCCCTTGTTTATTGTGCCTTTTCTCCCCCATTTTCCTATTGTGCCTTTTCTTTACTGGTAGGTTTATATGGGAGTAGTGGGAAAGAAATAAATTAAAACAATTTTTTCTTTCTTTTTTTTTGAGAGGTTTTTGCTATAGTGCGCGTGCGCTCGCCAGACAGACAGAGAGAGACAGAGAGACAGAAAGCGAGAAATCACCACCCCCCAGGGGGGATAGCCACACCGCAATCCCTTCTCCTCCATTCTCCTCTCAGGATCTTGAGCACGCACGCACACGCGCCCGGTGTGAGTTTTAAGCCACCAGGTCCGGGACGTGAACCACGGTTGACTACATGGGAGTCCAGTGACATAGCCATTACGCTAACTACTGGTCCCAACAATTTTTTTCTTTTTGTGAATCAAAAAGAATAATTTGGCTGATTAACTTTGGCTTTTCATGTTAGCATCACCTAAACAGTATGTTGTAGGATACATGGTCCAGTTATATTTGGTAAGAAGTAGACAAGTTGTGTGGTATTCAGGCATCTTTTTCAGCTAACTTTGAATTTTTTGTAAAAGTCAAATAAAATCATTTTATTAAATTATAGGCATTACTTCTTAAATGGAATCTTATTTCGCAGTTTTCATATTGTTAAAGTTTGAGTGTTTTGCTTTTCAGGATTTCTTCATGTTTAATAGCTTATGTTTATTTTTGCCTTTTTTAACTTTGTAGAAATACCGGTATCAGGATGAAGATACGCCTCCTCAAGAGCACATTTCCCCACAAATCACTAATGAGGTGATAGGTCCAGAATTGGTTCATGTCTCAGAGAAGAACCTGTCAGAGATTGAGAATGTTCATGGATTTGTTTCTCATTCTCATATTTCACCAATAAAGGTAGGATCATCGTTTATGTTATTGCTATGGATTACATAGAGATTGCACATCTCTAATCTGAAAATTTGAAATCCGAAATGCTCTAAAATTGGAATCTTTTTGAAAGCCAGCATGACACAAGTAGAAAATTCTTCACCTGACCTCATGTGACAGGTCACAGTGAAAATGCTCCAATATGGAAATATTGTAAAGAGCCAGCCCATGGCATGATGGTGAAGGCAGCTGGATCCCACGTGCCTGACTGCATGGTTTGAGTATTGGACCCAGAGGCTTGGAAGATATGCCTGACACGTGTACGTGCGTGTCCAAAATCTCAAAGGGAGGGGAACAAGGAGGAAAGGGGATTGTGGCCTAACCCTTCCCCAGGCAGGTGCTTTCTCACTTACTTACTTTCTTTCTCTCTCTCTCTCTCTCTCTCTCTCTCTCTCTCTCTCTCTCCAGTAAGTGCACACTCTCATTGGCAAAATTTAAGAAGTATATATTGTATATAAAATTATTTTCAGGCTAGAGTATATATGGAACATAATGTATAACGTGTTTAATTAGACTTGAGCTCTTTTCTCAAGATATCTCATTATGTATATTCAAATATTATAGAATCAAAAATCTCTGAAATCTGAAATTCTTCCAGTCCCATACATTTCAGACAAATGATATGTGGCCCATATTACTTTTGTTAAAGATACAGTTCATGCTCAGAGAAAACTTTCTAATGTACATTTTCCCCTCTTTGACTGGATTTTAATTTCATAGTTTTAGGGAATTTCATGGTACTTATTAGTGTTCCAAACAACATTTTTAAGCATATATGTTATACATTAGTTTTACTCATTGATACTCTTTAAGGTCTAAAGTCTTATAAAGGAATTTATATTTCACATCTCATACAATAAAGTATTTTTAAACACTTATTTTAGATATTAGTAGGTACAGAAAAGGCTATTCACATTATTGTTAAAGTTCACTACGTGACTTTTCTTGATCCTGTCATCTCTCTCCTTAGAAGTGACTGCAATTCTGAATTTGATATTTACCCTTTCTTAGAAAATTCTACTACAAAAAAAGAAAATTCTACTCCAGGGGCTGGCAGGTGGCAGTGGTGGTTAGGACACTGGACTTCCACATGGCCGACTGTGGTTTAAGTCCTGAACCTGACTTGCTTTCTCACTTTCTCTCTCTCACTCTGTCTCTCTCTGGTTAAACTAAAATAAATAAATCAAGTTAAATAAAATAATTCTTTAAAAAAAAATTCTACTGTATGTTTAGATCTCTAATCAGTGTTGTTTACTCTGCATATTTTGAACCTTACATAAATGTAATCATACTATACAAGGAGACTTTTAAAAATTCACAGAAAAATGGAATTAAACTAAGTTTATTTTGGTGCAAAAATATGTGAAATCCACGCATAGTGTTTTTATGAAGCACATTTTTTATGAACTTTTGAAGACCCCTTATATACATAATCTTCAACCTATACTTTTTGCTCAATATTATATCCCTAAGATTCAGTATTTAATTGCATGGGTCCAGAGTTTTCTATTTTATGGATATACCACACAGTTTATCTTACTTTTGATGGATATTGAATTATTTTCAGATTATTATTAGTATAAAAATTACTGCTAGGCTGACCCTGAAGCCAGGTGGTTTAGCTTGAAAAATATTGATGGTATACATGCATGTGCATCCAAAATCCCAAAAGGATGGAGAAAAGGAGAAAAAGGGATCATGGCATGACTTGAACCGTGATCGACTACATGGGAGTCCAGCGACACAGCCACTATGCCAACTGCTAGTACCCAGAGATGTTCTTTTCAAAGTATGTCTTTTTTTGGGGGGGCGGGGGAGGAGAGATTTTCACTGTAGGGCGCGGGCGCTCGCCAGACAGACAGAGAGAGACATAGAGACAGAAAGCGAGAAATCACCCCCCAGGGGGGATGGTCACGCCGCAATCCCTTCTCCTCCATTCTCCTCTCGGGATCTTGGGCACGCACGCACACGCGCCCGGCGTGAGTTTTAAGCCACCGGGTCCGGGACACGAACCGCGGTCGACTACGTGGGAGTCCAGCGACATAGCCATTACGCTAACTGCTGGTTCCCCAAAGTATGTCTTTTTTAAAAAAACATTTTCTTTTGAGGGCCACCAGGTGGTTTGGTGGTTAAGGTGCTGGACTCCCGCAAGACTGATGGCGGTTCGAGTCCTGGACTTGGCAGCTTCAAAATCAGGCCAAGTGCATATGCATGCATGCCCAAAATCGCAAGAGGAGAATGGAGAAGAAAGGATTATGATGTAGCCTTCCCCCTGGGGGGGAGGATTATTTCTCATTTTCCCCTCTCTTAGCCTAGTGAGCACACTTATCCTATGGCAAAACCCTTTAAAAAAAAAATCTTGTGTCCCTACCCCATGTGTTGCCACTCACAACTCCCTGTTCTACTATAGAAGCATACTCATACATCCCTACATGTACACACACATATATATAAATATATATATATACATATATATATATACACACACACACACACACACACACACATACATATATATATAAAACTATAAGTGTATGTATAGGGTGGCTTACCTATCTTCCTAAGATCATATTTGGTAGAAGCAATCTGACCACTCTTAGTAAACTAAATACTCTAGGTATCCAGAGAAAAAACTTAGTAGGCTACTAGTGGTAGGAAATAGTTTTCTTATCTTTTCCTTCTTTTTACTCTTTTCATCATTGTTTTTTCTCTTCTTTCTTTGAGCTTATTCTCTTTGCTTGCCTTTCTAGTCTCTAAAATCATTTGCTTATTATATTAACTAAGTCTTCTGAGCTATACATTTTTCTTTAAATAACAGTTCAACTGTATCATTATAACTTTTTATTTAAAATTTTTATTGTGCTGTTTTTCCTTTACCCGTGAGTTATTTATAAATAGGTTCCTTAATTTTTATACATAACAGACTTCATTCCTTTGCTGTCTTCTTTTGGATTATATTTTATCACCTCTTTTTCCCTTCTTATTAACTTGGAAGCTATTCTACTAACCTGTCTTCTGTGGTTATAGTAGTATTTTTAACCTGCACCGCTAACTTATAAACGCCTATGATAAATATCTCTTGCCTCTTTTTTATTTATTTTTTTTGTGTGTGTGCTGTTTCAGGCATTCATTTCTCTTTATTTACAGTTTGTATTCAGTGTGAGTCAATTCCATAACTAAGAATCAAAGTATAAATACACAAACACAATATACAGTCTAGAATAGATGGACAGCATTCAGGTGTGAAGCAAAGGAGAGTGGTCATTCACACACACGGTAGCTTCAGATCTGCTCAATCTGGTTCTTCTCATGTGTGTTTCTAAAGATGAGGGAAAATGACTTTATGGGCATATTAGATACTGGAACAGAACCTAAGCATCAATGTGTGACTATGCAAACAAAATACTTCAGGGACATGTATTTTTAAAAAGGTTTTTGTGTTGAGGCTGTTAGAAAAGATTTTCCAGAATCAAGCTCACTTGAGGTTCTAACTATCTACAAATATTGACTGATAACTGAAAGTGTTCCAAATGTGGCTATTCTGATCCATGGGTTTAAAAAAAAGTATTTACAGAAAGAGGATAAAAGTTTCCGTGAGTTTTATGCAAGTTAGCTTCTGTTCTTCACTTCTCAAGTACCTGATAAACAGTTTTGGCTTCTTCAAATATTTACCTTTTTAATTTCAAGATTTGTAATTCTACCTTCAAAACATCGTTTTTTAATGTAAAAAATGCAGAAATTCAAAGAATAAAAAAGTAAAAGCATTTTTAAATTAGTTGAGGTCAGTGCAATTCTGTTCTTGAAATAGTTTAATTAAAAAAAAATAGTTTAAGTGACTCTGGTGCTCTTGTCCAATAAAAACAGGTGAAGAAAAATGCCTACCATTTGATTTTATAAGGTTAAGCTATATTCACTTAGTATGCCTGGGTTTGGGGGTAGATTTCAATCCATCATTGCCCAGGTGCATCTCAATTACTACATAAAAGAACAAATGCAGTGTCAAACCCAAAGCCTCAGAGGAAAAGAGTTCCGTTCCCCAGAAAACAGTGATAGCTTTATAATGTGAAATTTTATCTAAGGTATATCAGCATTAAATTAGTGCTGCTGAAACGATACACTGAGGATTTACTGTTAACACCTAGAAGTTCCTTCGATTGTACATCTAAATAGAATCATGGAAACTTCATATTAACTAATTGTATTATGGCCTTATGGATTTAATGAACCAAATGAAAACTGAATCTCCATTCTACATCCCATTCTTTATCTCTAGATAAGATAAAATCTATTCTTAATTTTAAGGTAGAGTTTTACATGTCCATATTTCTTAAGCCACATTTAAGGAAATCATGTCTTAACTAATTTCAAGTGTTGTCTCTTCATCTTTACATGAAATTCCAGCAGGTTTAATCTTGGCATTTATCATCTGGTCAAGTCCTTCCCATGTTCTTCAACCAGTCAAATGTGGTATTCACAACATCTTCTGTGTTGATAAAATAAGATGTGGAATTAGTAGATTTGATGAAGACCTGTTTGTGGTGTTTTGTTTTGTTTTGTTTTCCTTGCCACACTGGACTTCTAGATGCCATTTGGATTGGGTTTAGAGGATGGGGAAGTGTAGCTACTTCTTGGCCTGAGTCTCTTAACAGCAGAGATTTAGAAGAGAAAGTGAGGTCACAAGGAGACTGGCTGTTGACTGCAGGGCACTGCCAGCGGCCTTGGTGGTGGCATTAGCTGGATTTGGGGCAGCTGAGATATTCTGGGAGTAGTTACTTGGAAGTGTTATGACAGTTGTTTGATTTGAATAAATCTGCGTAGGTAGGAGCAGTGCCAGAAGCAGCAGCCCCAGCCTGGCCACCATCGCTCTGTTCATGTCCGCTCCGTCATGTGTGCAGAGAACCGCTGCTCGGGGCAGGTGCAGGCGAGGTGGGCTCTTTTACCTCATTCTGAACAGCATAACTTTAGAATTCTTAAAGTATAAGTATTCCCTCCTGCTTTATATACTATCTTTCTCAGCCTGTGCCTGTTTGCTCCTGACTAAATTAAATCCGATGTATTTTTCACTTCTGTCAAAAAACTCTCCCAGGGTATATATATAATACTTTGGTTTTTCACATTTTGAATATCTGATTATTCTGTTGATTACAAATTAACTAAAACCAATTTGCATACCACCACCTCTTTCATTTGGTGAGGGTTTTGGTTGTTACTTTGGTATTAATGCAGATTATGACACAAACAGCCATTTAAACAGTGAGCCAGCAAAATATTAAAAATTATTTTAAAATAAAAAATTAACATTTTAAAATATTTTATATTGCTTATCCTTTAAATGTGACAAAGCCCCAGCTCTTTGCTGTTGTATAAATGCTCACCCCAGGCAGATAGAACAATATCCCAGGGACAAGATTTTGTTTACCCAGAATCTTCAGACAGTTTATAAATTAAACCTAATGTGTCTTCTCTATGGGTACAATCTCTTCGAGTTTTTTTTTTCCCCCTTTGCAAGAATGGAAAATGCCTCTAAACTAATTTAACCAATCCATATAACTGGAAGATTATAAATTTCACCAATAAAATCCCATTTTTTTTATTTAGTAAGCCATTAATTTAAAAAAGTGATAGCTCTCTCTATTCATTATGATGATCAAGAAAGCCTTTGGTGTTGCTCAGACATTTAATGTAACAAAATCTTGGCCCACTCAGTGGTGCAGGCAGTAGGGTATTGAACTGTAATGCTGGAAGCCACAAAGAAGACTACAGGTTCAGATCCCAAGTTGATCTGAAGACATGTTGGGCCTGACTGGCGAGAGAAACTGGGAAAAGGGATTGAGGCTTGACAAAACTCTGTCAAGTGTGCCTCCATGTCTCTGTCCCTCATGTGTGCACATGCACTCTCTCTTATAAATAAAATAAATGAATTAAAATCTTAAATTGCCATCTCCAAATAAGACCATTTTAATTAAATGCTAGTTTTGGTATGTGAATTCCTAATTAGGACAATCTGTTGCCCATAGAATTATAGTTTTCAACTATGATTGGGTTTGGGAATTACTAAAGTAGCTTTAAAAATCATTGATGTCAGAGATTCTCATTTAATTGATCTTGAAAATCATGAGATTTGGAATTTTTACAGACTCTAGGTGTTTCTCATTTCATCAGTTGAGAAGCACTGCTGTACCCTCGCCCCTACCACAACCAGAACTGCTATTTCTTACAAAATACTTGCTGTCTGTGTTCAAGTATTTTATTCTTATTTTTTAGATTTTTATTTATTTATTTATTTGGAGAGATTTTTGCTATAGGGCGCATGCGCACGCCAGACAGACAGAGACACAGAGAGATAGAAAGTGAGAAATCACCCCTCCCAGGGGGGATGGCCACACCGCAATCCCTTCTCCATTCTCCTCTCGGGATCTTGGACGGGCACGCATGCACCCGCAACCGGCGTGAATTTAAGCCTCCAGGTCCGGGACTCGAACTGCGGTCGACTACGTGGGAATCCAGTGACATAGCCATTACGCTAACTGCTGGTCCCAGATTTTTATTATTTTTTAAAGGATTATTTTGTTTAACTTCAGTTTTTTTTTTTTTTTTTTTTTTTTGTAATTTGACCAAAGAAAGATGGGAGAGTGAGAAAGCAAGCTGCCAGGTCCAGGACATGTGGGAGTTCAGCACCTTTAACCATCATGCCACCTCCCAGCCACATGTGTTCAGGTAGATTAAAGTAAAGTTCTGACATTATTTCCTTATTTAATACTTAGTCTAGAATGAGACTTAAACTGAATTTTGAGAGAAAAGGCATTATGACTTAAGATGCTCACTTATTTCCTTAAGCTGATTCATTTGTTCCCTAATCTCCCTGCAATGGGAGTGAAAAGTCAATTTTGCATACAGTCGCTTCTTGTTTATTATTACATGACAAAAGGTTATATATCCCAAAGCCCTCCATCCTCTTTTTAAAGTTTATTTATTTCTTCCTTGATTGAATGAGGGACATCGGGAGGGCAAGAGAAAAAAAAAAACCAGGGCTGTTATACCACAGTCCACCCCCGCCTTCATTAGGCCCTGGATTGTAGGCATGCATGTGACTAGCATACTCAGGAAGGTCTCTGGACTTGAACTAGCAACCTTCCCATGTGAGACTGCCTTGCAGGGCACAGAATGTCACTGTCTCATCCCAAATTTGAGAGGCATTTTAAAAGGAGTACATTATTAAAATTACGCTTTATAATCAGTTATACATTATGGTATACATTTTTACAGTTGCTAGCATTTTATCATTGCCTTAGTTGAATGGTAATCTTTGGATAGTTTTATGTCAGCCTTTGTTGACACATTTTAGTAAGATCAAGAAAGTACCAGCATCAAAACATCTTGGTGATGCTTTGATATCAGTGGTAATCAACTGCTGAGAAACTGCTGAAAATCTGATCATCTTTGTAGGCTATTCTCTTGTGCTGTCTTTTTCAGTTTATTCTCTCTTATTAGGTCTTAGCACCTCAGTCTCCTTGAAATGGCTACAGGTAAACCTTGATACTATTTTTTTTTTTGAGAGATTTTCACTGTAGGGCGCGTGCGCTCACCGGACAGAGAGACACATAGAGATAGAAAGCGAGAAATCACCCCCCAGGGGGGATGGTCACGCCACAATCCCTTCTCCTCCATTCTCCTCTTGGGATCTTGGGCACGCACACACACACGCCCGGCGTGAGTTTTAAGCCACCGGGTCCGGGACACGAACCACGGTCGACTACGTGGGAGTCCAGCGACATAGCCATTACGCTGCTGGTTCCCAACCTTGATACTATTAAGTGGAGCAACTGGCTTTCCATTTCCCCTGTGGCCTACTTGCTGGTTATCTGATTCTTTGGGGGAACTGAATAGACAGGGCTTCTCATTCCCAGTAGAAGAATTATCTAAATTCTCTTTGACCTATTTCCAAATCCCACTTTACATCTTTCCCCTTCTTTTGTGTATGTGTGTGGGGGTGGGGTAGGGGGGGAGACCGCACTTTGCCATAGGGTGTGTGCACTTGCTAGAGAAAGACAGAGGCAGAGAGGAGGAAAGTGAGAAATCACATCACCTCTCTCAGAGGGGATGGCCATACTGCATTCCCTTCTCCTCCATTCCCTTCTTGGTATTTTAGGTGCATGCACAGCTGGCATGATTTTCAGGCTGCCAAATCCGGGGCTCAAACCGTGTTTTAAGCTATGTGGGAATCCAACACCTTAACTACCTTGCCACCTGCTGGCCCTTACATCTTACTTTTTCTAATATGAGTTTTTTCTGAATTGTAAACTTGTTATGCACATTTTCTTATGTGTATATTTCTTATGTAATATTATGTATCAAGTAAAACTTCAGCTTAAAAAATGTGGCCTAGCAAAGTAGTGTGTGCTGTTGACACTGCTATTCAGTAGGCTGAGGCAGGAGGATTGCAATATAGTGAGACCTATCTAATTTTTTTTTTTAATTTAAAACTTGTCACATTAGTATATTTGTTCCGTAATTTAAATGATCATTTTTATTTTTTATTTTCATTTTCATTAGATTTATAATGTTTTTTTTTAATTTAAAACTTGTCACATAATATTACATAGTATATTTGTTCCGTAATTTAAATGATCATTTTTATTTTTTATTTTCATTTTCATTAGATTTATAATGAATACTTCAGCAATACTTCAGCAGATAGTCTTTGGAGATAAAAATGGTTTCAGTTGTTTCCCTAATTTATTTAAAACACAGTGTCAGACTAGCAGATGACATGGAAATTGAGGCCACTGAATCCCAGATGGCCAGCTGTGCAGTTTGAGTCCTAGACCTAGCAGCTTGAAAAACATCCCAGGTGTGTATGCATGCATGCCCAAAATCCCAAGAGGAGAATTGAAGAGAAGTTATTGCAGTGTGGTCATCTCCTAGAAGGGTGCTTTCTCTCGCTCTCCCTCCCTCCCCCTCCCTCTCTCTCTCTCTCTCTCTCTCTCGCGCGTACGCGCGCACGCACGCGCACACACCCTTATAGCAGTAAATAAAATATAGTGTCAGTTAACTGATAGCAGCCTCTTTAATCAAAAGAAGTTAATATATAGAGATTTTTCACTTTTATAGTATTGTGTTTTAGAGAGAAACTTGTAGCAGTTAACGCCATACTCAGACTTAATAAACTATTATTTTTATAATTTGAAGAAATAGCTTTTTGAAAATTTGCTATAAGGTGTGTGCTCTCACTGGAGAGAGACACAGAGAGAGAGGAAAAGTGAGGAAGCACTCCTTCCTGCCCTCCCCACTCCATGCAGGATGGCCATGCTATAGTCTCTTCTCCTCTGTGCTCCTTTTGGGATTTTGGGCACAGACACATGCCCACACACGTGCTCAGTGTGTTTGTTAAACTGCCAGGTCCAGGACTCAAACCACTCAGTCAGCCATTTTGTATCCAGCCACCAAAACCACCGTACCATGGGTTGGCCCAGAAGAAATAGCTTTTATTTACTTGTATTTATTTACTTTTTTAGAGATTTTTGCAGTAGGGTTTGCACGCTCACCAGAGAAACAGAAAGTGAGATATCACCCCCAGGGGGATGATCACACTGCAATCCCTATTCCTCCACTCTCCTCCTGGGATCTTGGGCACACATGCTTACATGCCCAGTGTGAATTTTAGGCCACCAAGTCCGGGCCTTTAACCATGGCCGACCATGTGCGGTCTAGCAATATAGCTGCTACACTATTTTCTGATCCCAGAAGAAATATCTTAGTAGTAGTGGTTTGCTGTGTAGAATCTAAATTAGGTACTGCTTTATCTTCACAATTCTAACAAAAGATAAATTCATTTAAAATATGCTTACTTTAAAAATCAACTTCTAGAATATTAGTTTTGTTTGTTAAGCAATACATATAATTAATAATCCTTTATTAAACCATCTGTTTGGAGAGTAACTTAGTTAGACTTTAGTGATCAGTATTTTTTATGAGAAGATTGTTGTATGATTTAAAACATGGAATAATAGAAATTTAAAATTTTTAGAGTTACTATAAAAAAGTTGACATATGAACAAGGTATTTATTAAAGGGTATGTATAAGATGCCAGGTCAGAGGAGATGGCTGTTACTGGGTTAAATGCATATAGTAGGAGGGTAAGAATCAGAGGACACTGCAGAAATGCAGGAAAGTTGCTGATACTGTGACTGATATTTTGGGTACTTACTGAGAAATTAGGGCAAGGACCTGAACACTGAGCAGCTAAGTACCCCTGTAAAGGGATGGCAGCGTAAAGTCTGCTGTGCAGAGGTCTCTCAGTCTTTCGTGGTGATAGTGCTGGTGGCTCTCCTTACTAAAATGAATGAAAGAAGACAGTATTGAAAGTTATTTTATTCAGGTGTTACCATAAAGGTAATAGTGATATTATGATTTAAGTCTTTGAGAGGGAACATTCTTGCCTGTGTTGGGAAGAGTCTAAAGAAACTGGGGGTGTAAAAACAAAAAGACCCTAATGTGGAAGGAAAAGGATGGAGTGGATAAATGTTGAGGCTGTGTAAAAACAGGATTCCTAAAAACTGAAAAGGAGCTAGGAATTAGGAAAAGCAATTAGAACAAATAAGTATAACCTCAGAATTATTCAAAATAGATTCAAATGTATATGAAATGCCACAGAGGGCAGTTGGTACATTATTCGCTGTATGAGAGGTTATATAGTGTTCATTGAGGAAACAATTCATATTTTGTTTTTGTCTTCAGTAGCAAGGAACTGTGTTCAAACTAGTATGTGCAAAGTAAACATTGTTCAGAGAGAGAACATATATGAGCAGGTAATTATTCTAAATAAGCGTATCTTAGCATGAACATTGCTTAGGGAATCTCGTAGCATTGTAGACGACACTCACCCAGCAGCTCTGGTTTTTCAGAAATTGTGAGAAATGGGGGTGAAAGAAGGATGGAAATAAACAAATTTAAGGGATCTTTAAAAACCTTGTGGAAAAATGCACCTTATGAAAAAATTATACATGGCTTTCAACCTTTTTTGGTCTCAAAATAACCTGATACTTTGATTCCATTTTTCCATGAACTTTTTGAAGTAAGTATTTTGAACAGAATGCAACAGGAATAGAATCTTTCCCGAATACAGTCAGAACAGGAAATCAACTTTGTATTCACATATGTGAACCATGTTAAAGTATTGTTGAATTCTGTCTTTTTCATATTGTTCTAGTGTTACTAAAGGGAGCATAGAGTTTCCATACAGTTCAACCACCAGATGGTGCTCATACAGAAGGGATACACTTGTGTGTGGTTTGTATCCAAGAGATCACAATTTTTCTAGATAAATCTGTGTTCTTAGTCTTCTCAGGGCAGAATTATATTAGCTCAGTGTAGATGTATATTTTGAAATTTAATAGCCCAACTTGTAAAGGTTAAAAGGTAAGGGGGAATAAAAGACTATGTTTTATTTATAGTACATTAGCTTTGTAGTTGGTTATTTCTTTTTAGTATTTTAGAATTTCATTATTGTTTTCCTCTCATCTTTCAACCTTTTAAAAATTTTCACAAAGAGGGACCAGCAGTTAGCGTAATGGCTTTGTCGCTGGACTCCCACGTAGTCGACCACGGTTTGAGTCCCGGACCCAGTGGCTTAAACTCACGCCGGGTGCATATGCGTGCATGCCCAAGATCCCAAGAGGAGAATGGAGGAGAAGGGATTGTGGCATGGCCATCCCCCCTGGGGGGTGATTTCTCGCTTTCTGTCTCTCTGTCTCTCTCTCTCTCTCTGTCTGGCGAGCGCACACGCCCTATAGCAAAAAACCTCTCCAAAAAAATATTTATTTTTCACAAAGATTATTAAATAATCTAAAGTAAGCTTTCCCCTATTGGTTAGACAAGAATTCTGCTGTAGATTATCCAGTTTATCCCCTCAGTATTCACAGGGGATTGGTTTTAAGAGAACTCCCTACCCTATGTCAAAATTCATGGATGTTCAAGTTGCTTGTATGTATTAAATGGCATAGTATTTGCATATAACATATGCATATCCTCCTGTACATGTATACTTTTAAATCTCCAGATTACTTAATCATAGTGCAATGTAAATACTATTAAATAGTTTTTATTTTGTGTAGGAATGGTGACAAGAAAAAAGGTACATGTTCAGAACAGACACATCCATTTTTTGAAAATATTTTCTATCTGAGGGCTATCTGGTGGTGTGGTGGTTAATGGCGCTGGACTCTCCCACATGGCTGACCACAGTTCGAGTCCTAGACCTGGTGGCTTGCTGTCTGACTTTCTCTCTCTCTCTCTCTCTTTCTGGTCAAAATAAATGAGTAAGTGAATGCAAGAATGAATTAAATGAAATAGTAAAAAAAAAATGTTTTCAATCTGTATTTGATCAAATCCATGGATATAGCAGTACAAATGTGTTACCATTCTGTAAAAAGAAAGAGTTAAACTATACAGAAAAAAGAAAGTTTATATATCATACTAAAATGTTAATAGTGATTGTTCTTGCTGGTTTAGGTTATCTATTAACTTTTTAAAGAATTGTTTATTTTATTTTATTTTATTTGTTGTTGTTATTATTATTATTTAATTTGACCAGAGAGAGAGAGAAAGGGAAAGTGAGAAAGCAAGCCATCAAGTCTGGGACTCAGACCATGGTTGGCCATGTGGGAGTCTAGCACCTTAACCACTTTGCCGTCTGCTGTCCCATATCTATTAATTTTTTAAATGTATTACTTTAAGTAGGCATTCCACATTTTTTATAGTGAACTTAAATTGTGTTTTAATAGAGTACTTTTCAGCTCTTCTGCATAATGAGGGAAGTTATTGTACAGCAAAGAACAGTTGGTTGCCATTTGCCTCCCAACCAAATCATGTGAAACCATGTGATTTAAGTACATGCATGGTTTTGTATGTATGTATGGACTAATTGTCAGTGAATGAGGTAATCCTAGATTTTTGTTGCTCAGGTAATAAGACATTTTCATAAAGAAGTCCTTCGTAAAATTTGAAGTTGTTTTCTTGATGTGAATGTATTTGAATAGGAAATTCGAATATTGAGAAATTTCTTCTCTATCCACCAAGGATATATAAGATGATGATCTGTCAACTGTAAATTGTCTACAAGCCTTTGGCTCTCTAGGATAAATTTATGTACACTACAGGCTTACTGTTCTGTCTGTGTTGGTATTGTTTACAATTTGACATAGGAGATATGCATTCAACAGTTGTATTCAGTATCCTCATCCAACTTAATTTAGAATAAGAGCCAATATCAATTCCAATGTATTCCCCCCCTTTCCCTGAGTTTGTATCAGACATGGCTCAAGGTATTTGTGGTCAAACCAATTGCTAAAGTACTTACATAAACCACTCTAATCAGTTCTTTATTAAGTACTCAGTCATAGTAAAACTTTTTTTTCCCCCAGAAAATTGTGGTTATTTTTTTCCTTCAGAGAGGATACTTAGTTTTCTGTTTACACTTATGTTTTTCTCTATTCCCCTACTCCAAATTAGAGAGGATGAATTTGTCCAGCATTACATATTGCCTGCTACTGCCTATAATGTCCTTAGCACCTAGCTTTCTGCTATAATCTCTGAAACAAAACACCTGACACCAAAGATTCCTAAATGGCTCTCGACTCATGCAGAGCATATGTCTATATCTTAGGGAAGTGATTGTAGACACACGCATTCACATCTTTTCTTGCTGAGTTAGGATTTGCAATCACTTCAAGGTTGTAGTTTGCATTGTCGCTTTTCAGTAGGCTGCATCTAAGTGGTGCTGGTAATAAGCATATACATAAGCAAGGTTTTGTCAGTTTACATCTGAAAAAATATTCATGGCTGAGATTGGGATTTACAAAGTGCTCAAATCAACCTAAAAATTATATTACTCAACCATTAGTAATTTATCAAGTATCATTTTGTTTATATACTATTTTAAAATGACCATATAATATATAACAACATAGTTAAGAAGACAGGCTTAGGGTTCTACTATTCTCAAACTGGAAAATAAGAGTCACTTATGGAGCTTTTTAAAACTAAAATTCCCATCAGCTACTGTCATGATGGTTAAAGTGCTGGATTCCCACATGGCAGACTGAAGTTTGAATCCCAGACCCAGCAACTTGAAAATCTTGCTTGTGCATTCATGCCCAAATCCCAGGAGGAGATTGGAGGAGAAGGGATTGTGGCTTGGCCATCCCTCCTGGGGGATGATTTCACACTTTTCCCTCTCTGTCTTTTCGGCAAGGCCACACACTCTGTGACAAAAACCTTTAAAAAAAAAAAAAATTCTTGGTGTCCTCTGCTCCTAAAAAATTTATACTACTTTGCCTTTTTAGCTAGCATCCCAGGAAATTCTGAGACTAACAGCTATGTACAGAAACCAAGATCTAAATGTTAGATGTTAGAAAATGGTCCATTTAGTAATCAAATATTATTATTTTATGAACCAGAGTATTATTATAATGTTGGATAAAACATATTTCACTGATTATAAAACAAAAATTTACTATAAATTCTTTCTTATCATAGGAGCCCAGAAGCCCAGTATTTATTTTGCTAATTGATCTGTTTTGCTGCAGACTTAATTACTAAAGCATTTAAAAACAATGTGTTACATAAAACGATTGTGCTGTATTACAAATGGATTCAGTCTGATCATTAGATGCTCCAAGTTTAATGTTGATAGTATACCTTTAAAAAAAACTTAGCACCAGTGCTGAATAATGTAAGCTCCTTCCTGCTGCAGAAATTTGTATGTCACTGACAAAGATTCCTTAGAGAAATTGTTACAACAATCAAAACTATTGGCAGAAAGAATCCTCTTGGATTTTTAAATTCAGTTCATATTTATAATTTATGTAAGCAGTAGAAGATGCCATTGGATTTTACTACAGACTGCAGTTAAAACTTGGTAATCCAGGGTTTCTCCACCCAGTACATTAAATCAGGCAGCCCCAAAGGATTTTGGAAGTCCAGTGTTTATAACATTCTTCTTTACCTGCTAATCGACCTCACTTCCTGGATTTCAGTCCGTCTAGTTATCAGCTAACAAAAGAACAGCTTTTGGTTTCTGCAGACGCTGGTGAAAAAATACCAGGAGAAAGAAATCCACCTTATGTCGTCTTTTTTTGTCTACAAAAATAAACTCAGCCATCATACAGCTAACAGGTACAGAAGGAAGATACAAGCTCTTTCATAGGAAGAAATTACAGAGAAAATGAGCATCATTTCTGAAGGTTTTTATTTTCCCTGATCTACAAGTGATGCTGCTGTAATTCTAGCTGCAGTTTTTTACCGATCATTCACCACTCAGCAGCTGGTAGAGAAGTAAGACTGCTTGGCAACCACCTGCAGGGCTGCAGAGATGAATTACATTTTCGGAAACAACACACTTCTATACTCTCGCGCCAGTCGAGGAGGCAATACTAGCTCTAGCCATGGCTCAGTAGGCCCAAAGCAGAAACACTGGGCAAAAAAGGGCTCATCAGATGAACTCCAAGCTGAGCCAGAGCCTTCACGCTGGCAGCAGATAGTTGCATTTTTCACTCGAAGACACAGCTTTATTGACTGCATCTCGGTAGCCACCAGCTCCACCCAGGTAACATACCACTTGTTGAAATTATTTTCAATATGTGTTTGTTCACATTTGCTTTGCGTAAATATCTTAGTACTGATTTCTTATTATTAAAAAATAGTCTTAGGCATTGAAACCTTAAATGTATAGAAATGTATGTTTTCAGCCCATCTCTGCAGGTCTTTAGCACAAAAGGAAGAACAAAAATATTTTCTCTTACGCTCTTATGTAATATCCATCAAAACAGTCTCAGATTCTATCAAATGACTTTCCTAAAAATATAAAGCCATGAAAACATAAACTAAAAGATAAATTAATAATGTTCATCTCTTTATTTTTAGATTGCGTTAAATCTGTAGAGTATGAAAGAAAGAAAATACCTGTGTTTTTTTTCTGTTATTAGGTAACCTTAGGGAAATTGTTATAGTAAAGAAACAAGATAATTTGAAATATTTTCAATTTCCACTATTTTGAGAATAGATTAAATTTAATACAGCTGGCTAATATTGTATATACTATATCTTAAAGTTATATTAAATTATGGTTTATTCTGAGATATAATCCTTTTTGTGAATATTTGTTGTCTAGGGTTATTTTGAAATCATTAAGCTTTTATAGTTATAGGGTCATGGAAATTTCTTCTTACATATTTAAGTCACAGTTTAAAGAAATGAGCAAACACTGAAAGTCTTCCAGATTAAAAAGAAAAAAACAACTCCTAAGACCTCTTCTTTTTGAGGAAATGAATATTGAATATAGGTAGAAAATATAAAATAAAATTAATAATTATTTTAAATACCTGTTGTTTGGTGTAAGGGTGGGTTGGAGAGACTATTTATATCTTAAAATACATATTTAACAGGTAGTCATTCAACTTAAATAAGAATGAGGAAGTTCAATTTAAAAACATTGAGAATGTTTTTGTCCTTTAACATCAATTATATTTAAATTACCAATATATGCATGTACATACACATTCTTTAGGGCCTTTATAAATTCCCTTAGGGCCATCTTTTTAAAAATAATTCAAATAAAGAAAAAGTAAAAACTGTAGCTAGCAACAGCTTTTTTTACTAAATTGTCTTTTACTATTATAGTTTTGATTTAAAAGTAATGTCAACTTTTTAAAATTCTACTTATTCTTATTAAATGTTTGAGAGAAATAGAGTTACTGGGTAGGGAGAGAAAGAGTTATTTTTATGTAGGTACTGAGGTTAATTAACTATCACAACTTACTGAGGGACAGTAATTGATTTAACTCTTAAAATGAATACTGCCACAAGAATGTAACTAATTTGATTTTGGCTAAAATCAGTATATCAAAAAAGGATGAAATAAAGGTTGGCATTGTTGGTCATTATAGATTAATATTAAGGTGATATTAATCACCTTCATATCTTGTTGGCAACAAGAAAGGTATCTTAAAACTGTGTCATGGAAATTTCTTTTTACGTATTTAAGTCACTCTGTGTGTATGTATGTGTAATATGCATTTGTGGTTTGTATAAAAGCACTACTCTATAATACACATATACACACACACAAACACAATACTACCATGAGATATTTATAGTTAATCTAGGGGCATACAAATAAAAAGACAGGAAAAGCAGTTCACATATAAAACTTTAAGTCTTAGAATTACATTATAGTTACTTAGCAATGGACCAAAAAGTTGCTGGCATTGACATCTGTTAATATTTGATTCTACAAAGCCATTTTCAGTTGTGTTCATCTCTTCCCTCCTACCCCAATTTGGTTTAGGTTGGTTCTGTAACTGATAAATGAATGAGTTTTTGTTTCTTTCAGACGTTTTTCTGATAATCCTCTTTTTCATCCAGTACTATATCTGGAAATGTAGACATTAGGTCAGAGGTTTGTGGCTTCTATTTCTCCTGCTCTGGAGTACCAACATTTCATCTTTCACTTCATACCGTTCTCTAACTGATAAATTGGGTGATTTATATCCTCAAGTCTTCTGTTATAACTCATTGGAGTTCATCTTACAAGGTAAAATATAACGGGGCTGAGAGAGAACTTTATATTTGGATCTTAGTTGACACTAGAGGACATTTTTCTACTGGATTGTCAGAAAAGTCATGATGTATTTTTTCTCTTTTTCGATGAAAAGATGTGTCATGACTTTTCTGATAACCCAGTATTCTCCCTATGACTGTCTCATGCCTGGAAGTCTTATTTTGTAGCACGGAGGAATTTGCATGTTAATGAAACTTTATAATTTATTAAGCATGTACTATATAGTAGTAAATGTACTATATAGTAGCCTATTTAGTAGTATGATTCTGTTCAGTACTATGACTGATAAATAGTAGCTCCTATTTTTACTGTTGTTGGGAATACTCATTTCTAAGCTTTGATAGAAAGATTAATTTTTAATCTAATTTCTTAAGACTTGACCACTTGATGACTTTCCTCAGATAGAGTTGTTAATCAAGTTTTATTAGTATGAAAATTATTATTTTGATTTAATATCCCCCAGATACCTGCTATAAATAAAAAGAAAACTTACTTTGTAGATCCATTTAAATCACGTATCTGTTGGAGGTATGTGTCATCATAACAAAGATTATGTGCCAGGTTCTACTGTAATACCTGGAATTTAGTAGGAAATCATTAAATTTTTTTGAATGATATGAAAACCAAAGTTTTCAATTAGCAATAATTGCACCTTGGATAAACCTCATTGGCTACGATACTGCCACTGCGCAAAGCTATGAAAACCAAAGTTTATAAAACTTCCACAACACATGCAGCTTCTGGGATAGGGGCTGGTGTATGGTTGGTGCTCAGTATATACATTTATGGAATTAATTCATTATTTTTGGTTTCCAGCACCTAGAATGTGACCTCCTGGCCTTCTACAATACAGCACTTAATCTGACAGCTCCATCACAAGTGCCTTTAGTTCTTCACAGCAGCCCACTTCATATTTCCACTTCCGTTTTTTTCCTTTCTAGTGTTCATACTGTCCTCAAACCACACAGATCCCCCAGGAGCCCAATTTTGTCATTCCTTTCACTTCCCACCCAATAGCGGTAATATATATGTATGCACTGTGTCTGATACTTTTTCATTTGATTGTGTCTCAGAAGTTTGTATTGTGGGTTGAGGGGACTTTTTGTTTTATTAATGTTAAATTAGTTTCTTTTGGATTAGTTTACTTTGGTGTACGTTTTTCTGATTCGGCATGGGCTTTATACTAGTTTTGTCCTTAATTTTGAGCAATTAATATAACTTTAAAAAATGATCTATGGGGACCAGCAGTTGGCATAATGGCTGTGTCGCTGGACTCCCATGTATTCAACCTCAGTTCAAGTCCCGAACTCAGTGGCTTAAACTCATGCCAGGCGCATATGCGTGTGTGCCTAAGATCTCAAGAGCAGAATGAAGGAGAAGGGATTGTGACGTGGCCATTCCCCCAAGGGGTGATTTCTCGCTTTCTGTCTCTCTGTCTTTCTCTGTCTTTCTGGCAAGTGCACATGCCCTATAGCATCACCTCCATTCTTGTGTTGGGATCACTTGATATCAGCCTGCCCTGTCCTTAGCATACTCAGCTCATTCCAGTCTAGGATCAGTATTGATATTTAGCATAGTTTTAAAGAACTCCGGCACAATAACTTCTAGGTGTACTACTTGATTATCTCTTGAATGAAAACTTTTTTCTACTTGATAATATCAGTGTTGACTAATGATAATAATAATAATATAAACAATAATTGCTGAGTGTTAGTTCACTTTGAATTTGTGTTTAGCAGCTACTTATAGATTTTGGCCTACTTAAAATACCTAACATAGATCATTATAACTATTCCAAAAGGTGCCCCAAGTAAGTGACATGTCAAATTTATCTGAAAGCAACAAAGCTCCATTCCCAGGAGGAATGGAAAAGATATGAAAACTTGTTAGAATTGAAGTAGAATAATACATACCAGTAAACATTACGTACAGGTAAACATTAGCCACATGAGTTGAATAATCTGCTTAGAGGAAAAACCCTGTCTTAAATGAAAATACAAGAAAACATTGTTCAAATACCCATGTAGGAAATACATAGACTGGGGCTGGCAGGTGGCATGGTGGTTAAGGGCACTGGACTCCCACATGGGCGACCGCAATTCGAGTCCGAGACCTGGTGGCTTGCTTTTTCTTTCTCTCTCTGTCTCTGTCTCTGTTTCTCTCTGGTCAAATTAAAATAAATAAGCAAATTATATAAATAAAATACATAAGCTAATTTATATAAGAATATTGTTAGGGACCAGCAGATGGCATAATGGCTATGTCACTGGACTCCCATGTAGTCGACCGTGGTTTAAGTCCCCAGCCCGGTGGCTTAAACTCATGCTGGTTATGTGTACATGTGTGCCCAATATCCCGAGAGGAGAATGGCAAGCACACGCGCGCCCTATAGCAAAACTTTCGTGTGTGTGTGTGTGTGTGTGTGTGTGTGGACACACACACACACACACACAATACATATCACATATTTTGAATAGCACTTGGGACATAATAAGTACTCCATTAAAATTACATGCTGCTCTCTCTGGCAAGTACACGCACCCAATGGCAAAAATGTGGGGGGAGGGTATGCAAGGCATGTTCTACCAAGGCACCCATCTGCCCCCCACCCTGTCTGCTTTTGTAAGACCCACAGGTCTGAGTATCTTTAATCACAGGATTTAAGGGAGAGGGTACCTAAAGAGCCCCTTAGATATCAGATGCCAATTTCTTGTCCATACCTTCCCCCCGGACACTCTCTTCTGCAAATTGCTAAAGCTAGTCACAAATGAATGGCTAAATTTAAATGATTATCCACACCTTACCATGCTCCTCCAAACATATCATTAGGACTAATATTAGATCCTACATCTCTTTTAGCCCCAGTCACTACAAGTCTAAACCTTTCACTAAGCTTTATTATTTCTACCTTTGGTTTAAAGTGAGAGATGTGTTCCTTTTACTTGAACACTTAGAGTCTCTTGTACGATTATTGATTGATTATTGATTATTAATTTCAATGTTTTATGTCTCAGTGAATAGGGAGACCTAAGAAAAGGGAGAGACAGGGAAATGGCCTTTCAGAACAGTCAGAATGCACATAGCTATCAGTATCTTGCATGTGTTTGGGTCAAAAACTAGAATATTTAGAGAGTAGTAGGTAGGCAATCTTCTTAAACTATTATTAGGTGGTCAGGAAAGTCATAACATTTTTCTATCCAAAAGTGTGTCATGATTTTTCCAAAGACCCAATACTTTGAAAATAGGAACTTTCCTAGTAGGGTGGTTCCAGGACAATGGGTAGAAAAAGTCCCCTTTGGTATTGAGTAATCAGAAACTCAAAGATAGGATAAAACTGTTGTACTGGTTGTGTGATGCTGACTCTACAGACTTTTGTTTCTTAATTTTCCATTACAAAGACTATTAACTTGCAAGACTAGCACTATAACTAGATTTGTAACTTAATTGTTCCCCTTTTCACATGAAGAATAATTTGGAATATATGCCATAGCTCCATTTTTCTAGGAAGTTTTACATGGTACCTATACGATATTTATTCAAATGATGTTTAAAAACCAGTCATTTGTACAGTAAGACAGTGTAGAAAACCACAGAGATGAAGATTAAGCAAAAAGTCATTGTTTACAATAGTTACATAAACTTTTTTAAAAAATGAAAAATGTGTCATGAGATCCTGTAATTACACTCCTTGGATGTTTACCCAAATGAATAAAAAAATTGCATCTACACCAAAACCTGAACATAGCTACTTATTAGCAACTTTGTTCATATTTGTCAAAACCTGGAAGCAATCAAGATGTCTTTCAGTGAATAAATGGATTAAAGTATGGTACGTATAGGCAATGAAATATTATTCAGCACAGAAAACTAAATGAACTATCAAGCCATGAAAAGACATGGCGGGAACCAGCAGTTAGCATAACGGCTGTGTCGCTGGACTCCCAAGTAGTCAACCACAGTTCGCATCCCGGACCCGGTGGCTTAAAACTCACGCCGGGCGCATGTGCATGCATGCCCAAGATCCTGAGAGGAGAATGGAGGAGAAGGGATTGCGGCGTGACCATCCCCCCTGGGGGGTGATTTCTTGCTTTCTGTCTCTGTGTCTGTCTCTGTCTGTCTGTCTGGCGAGCTCACGTGCCCTGTAGCGAAAACCTCTCAAAAAAAAAAAAAAGACATGGCAAAGTCTTAAATACACGTACTGGGAGAGAGAAGATTAGAAATGGTTAGATAGAACATTCTGGAAAAAGACAAAACCGTGGAAGTATTATCAAGATCAGTGGTTGCTGGGAGTTGTGGGAAAGAGAGGGAAGAGTAGGTAGAGTGCAGAATTTTCAGGTGATGAAACTGTTGTGTATAATACTGTAACGTTGCATACAGATCATTACATATTTGCCAGACCTATAGAATGTCCATCACCAAGGATGAATCCTAATGTAAACTATGGAGTTTGGGTGATGATAGAGTATCCGTGTCAGTGATTAGCATCACTGATTCTAACAAATGTATCACTCTCCTGCAGAGGTGTTGACAGTAGGTGCTCTGTGCATGTGTGTGGAAAGATATGTGTGTGTAAACTCACTGTATTTTCTACTCAGTTTTGCTGTGATCCAGAAACTGCTCTAAAATATTGTCTATTAAAAATACAAAATTGGTGGGACCCACAGGTGGCATAGTGATTGGGGCACGGGACTCTCGCATGGCCAGCTGTGATTCGAGTCCAGACCCAGGGGCATAAACCTCACACCGGATGCATGTGTGTGCATGTCCAAAACTGGAGGAGACGGGATTGCGGTGTGGTCATCCCCTCTAGGGGGTAGTTTCCTCTTCTCTCTCTCTCTCTCTCTGACTCACTCTCTTTCTGTCTCCAGTGAGCACACATGGCCTGTAGCAAAGATTTCTCTAAAAAGAAAAAGGAAAAAAAATGCAAAATTGTTATCTCTTCTAGGTAGGAAATGTGTTGTATTTATCTTTGAAGCTTGTATATAGTATCTTGCATGTTAGATGACCCTTATCTCAAGAACAGGGAAATTCACAGGTGTGATTTGTATATTTTTAATGTATTCACATAAGTTTTAAAGTTAACCTTTAAAGTAATGTGTTAGTTACACTGCTGAAAAATGACTGACCCACATGCTTATGGGAACAGGATAGGAGATTCAGCCTATAAAGCTTTATTTGTTTTTGGTTTGTTTTGTTTTTTCCTTTTCTAAATTTGCCAGAGAGCTTGCACGCTCACTGGAGACAGAGAGAGAGAGAGAGAGAGGCAGAGAGAACACATACACGAAAGAGGAAGAGTGAGAAAGCACATCCCATGGGGGATTGGTCATACCACAATCCCTTCTCCTCCATTTCTCCCTCCTTTTTGAGCACATGCACGCACGTGCGCACACACACACCTGGCATATTTTTCAGGCCTTTGAGTCTGGACTTGAACTGTACAGTTAGCCATGTGGGATTCAACCATCTTATTCACCATGCCACTGGCTGACCCACCTGTATAACGCTTGTACCTCTTGTTTACTTTCCAGCAATGCTTGTTAAATGAGAATTGTATTTCATACTTCTTAACTCTCTGCAGTCCAGTAGTCAATTAAATAATGACTTGAAGGTTGATTGCTAACCTGTAAGCATCAAAAGAGTTGGTATTTCTAGGTGTGTGTGTGTGTGCTTTCTTTCTTTTGTGGTCCCTAGAGCCTAGTGTAGAGAGTGCACTTGAAGATATTGGCTGAATGAATAAACAAATGTTGTATAGGCATTTATTTCCATTTAGTTTGATGATGATAAGAGGGAGTTTAGGGCTTCTAAATAGGATTTGGCAACTGTAAAATTTCAAAGCCATCTTTATATAAGAAGAATTTATTTATTTATTTATTTTTTGTAGAGGTTTTCACTATAGGGTGCATGCGCTCGCCAGACAGACAGAGAGAGACGTAGAGACAGAAAGCAAGAAATCACCCTCCAGGGGAGATAGTCACGCCACAGTCCCTTCTCCTCCATTCTCCTCTTGGGATCTTGGGCATGCACGCACACATGCCCGGTGTGAGTTTGAAGCCACCGAGTCCGGGACGCGAACTACAGTCGACTACATGGGAATCCAGCGACATAGCCATTACGCTAACTGCTGGTTCCCAAGAAGAATTTTTTAAAAATACAAGTTAAGTCTATATTGTAGGATTTTTCTAATCATATATATTTCAAAAGTAATTCTAAACTCTGAAAAAATTGTGAGTTGTATTTATTTTTTCACACATGACCTTAAATTGTTACTATTGAATTTTTACTTAGTATCAGTGTTTCTAATGATCTTTTACTGTGTTGTTCTTTGTATTTCCTGGCACCGTTATGTAGATAACATTTTCAGTCCTCTATTTTCATATCAAAGTTTAGAATTTTGATTAATTTAAAAATAGTTGTTCAGACCATTTGGAGAACAGCAGCCTATAATTATCACCTTATTTAAGAAACTTGGAATAAACCAACTGATGTGATAATTTTACAGGCATATGCAAATCAGTCAGCAAAGACTGGACCTATTTTATATATGCAGACCGAGTGGTATCTGGAAGCAGTGGAATTTTAAGACAAGCCCAAACAGAACTTCTGCCTTTTGGATACATTTATTTTAAAGGTTTCCTTTCCTCAGGGCTTAATAGGAGATATCTATGCCTTTTCATTTGGTTTTTTTTCCCTTTAGTAAACCCCAGTTTGATCCTACTTCTGAATAGTACTTTCATCATATATTCTGAAACGAAACGAAACTCTGTTGACTCAGCTAGCTCTGGGATATGGAGAATTTATGATTAGGACAGCATGAGTTTAATTGATTATCTTAATTTTTTGTTGTTGGTCCCAAGAAAAGAACTGGATATTATAATCTGGGGGTTAAATTAAATCAAATCCACCCTCATGTTTTTCCTTCCTTTCTTTTTTTTCACACCAATCAGAGAGGTGTTTTTGACAGGGTCTTACCATGTCTTGATTCTTCTGCTCAGGCTATTTAGGTTAGGACTGGGAATTGAACCTGGGTCTCTGATGTGTCCCTAACCATTGGACAGTGGTACCCTCCTGCTTGTGCCACTGCAGCTGATTGATCTTGGTAGAACCATCTAACTTATCAGTTGTAAATTTGAAATCAGTTTGAAAGTATCTTGGAAGACAGAAGAAAAGATGCATGCCAATCTTAAGAATTAATCGATTTAGCTATACTAAATAATGTAGGAAGAATTTGGAGGAAACAAAAAAGAATAAAAATGGTATTATTTAAATGACTTTTTTCCAAACTAGAAGGTTATATATGTTATAGAGGACAAATTCTTTCAATTATGTGAGCACAGTTTCATTATATAGATTTTCTTTGGTAAAAGTATTTAAAGGACTCTAGATAACTTGAAATCTTCATATATGTATATTTCTTGTTTATTTTAAAATCATCATCTCCATGTTTTGGGGAGGTCTTGCTTATTTTATTTTTTTAAGAATTATTTAATTTTATGGGTCTGGCAGGTGGCATGATCATTAAGGTTCCTGGACTCCCATATGGCCAACAGCAGTTGGAGTCCCGGACCTGGTGGCCTGCTTTCTTATCTTCCCTCTTGCTCTCGATTTCACTGTGTCCCTCTCTGGTCAAAGTTAAATAAATAAATAAAGTTGGGGACCAGCAATTGGCGTAATGGCTATGTCGCTAGACTCCCATGTAGTTGATCACAGTTTAAGTCCCAGACGCAGTGGCTTAAACTCAAGCCGGGCACATGTGCGTGCATGCCCAAGATCCTGAGAGGAGAATGGAGAAGGGATTGCAGCGTGGCCATCCCCCTTGGGGGGTTGATTTCTTGCTTTCTGTCTCTGTCTCTTTCTGTCTTTCCAGAGAGCGCATGCGCCCTATAGCATAAACCTCTCTATAAATAAATAAATAAATAAATAAACAAACGGTCAAGCAAGTCAGTCCGTCAGTCAGTGAG
>NW_006160028.1:6854807-6879060 GCF_000334495.1 Tupaia belangeri chinensis
ATAAATAAATAAATAAATAAATTTAAATAAAATAATTCTTTTTTTAAAAAATAATTATTTAATTTTATTATATATTTTAATTTTGCTTTAGGGCATATGTGCTCTCCAGAGAGAGAGGGAAAATGATAAAGCAAGCCACCAGGTCCAGGACTCGAACTGCAGTCATCCATGTGGAAGTTAGCACCTATATCACCATATTGTGTGCTGGCCCCGGGGTTGCTTATTTTATTATCATAGATTAAATGTTACAACAGAATTAAACCAGTTGTGTCTAATAAAAACTAACATAGGTGTCAAAGTCATATTCTGTTTTCTTCATTGACTTAATCAGCCTTTTTTTTCCCTATCCATGTGAGAGGTTTTTGACAGGGTCTTACTGTGCCTTGGTCGTCCTGCCACAGCCTTCCAATTAGCTGGGATTACAGTTGCACACAGCCATTACTTGCGGGCTCAGATCTGCCTGGGAACAAAACCAAGGCTTCCCATGTGGCTTACTGTCTCCCAAGTGGTGGTGCTGTCTACTGCCACTATGACAGGGCCTTTTTTTCCTTTTTCAAAAGCACCTAAATCAAGGACTAGCAGATCACACCCTGATAGCCCAACCCAGCCTGCCGCCTCTTTTAGTAAATAAAGTTTTCTTGGTATATAGCATGCCTATTTGTATATTGTCTATGGCCACTTTTGAATTACAATGGCAGAGTTGGGTAGTTCAAACAAAAACTCTATTGCCCATAAAGCTGCTGTTGCTTTATTTTTGCTTTTGTTTTTCAGAAAACATTTGCCAACCCTTGACCTAAGAATTGTTGGAGTATTTATTTCTTTTGGGGATAATACATATTGTCTTTGTGGTAAAATTTAGAGGTGACAGTAAAGACAAAATAAAAGCTCTTTTTGAACTATTTTAGACAATGCAGTATACTGGCTATGTGTACCATCTTTAGAGAAGGATGGCCTGGGTTTAAATCTGTAATCTGCCATTATAAGGTGTGAGACCTTGGACATATTACCTAAATTCTCTGTGTCTAATATATACAAAACAGGGCTGAAAATGTATTCTGCATCAAGATTTAATGAGAATTAATTGTGACAGTACATGTAAAGCACATATTATATCTGACCATTACTATTTTTATCAGTTCTTAAAAGATTCTGGCCTTTTAAATGAGGACTCTAGTGATGTGGGGAAGCTATTAATTATAGAATGATAAATGATTATGTTTTAGCTAGTAGATTGGTAACCTTGACAGGGCCCAGCCAGGAAAACAGAATCCACACCAATTATTTTTTTAAAAAGTATAATATAAAGGATTAAACAGCCTGTTGGAAAGCTGAGGGGCAAAATGGCAACACCGAGATGAAACAGAGATAGTAACTATAACATCTAGGGAAACAAAAGGCCCAAGTTGAGGTTAATAGAATCTGGAAGTTTGAAGGAAGGACATCACAAGTTTAAATATACACTCTCAGAATATTTACTTCATAATGCATTTACAAAAGGAAAGAGATGAAAATCTTTTTTATTATTATTATTTTATTTTTAACTGCTAGAGAGTGTATACCCTTACCAGAGAGAAGTAGTACCCCCAAGTAGGATGTGATCACACCACAGTCTTCTGTTTTCCATTTCTCCATTCTGTTGGAATTACACACACACACACCCTGGTGTATTTTTTAAGCTGCCAGTGTTGGGATTTGAATCGTGGTCATTTATGTGGAATCTAGCTCCCTTAAGAACTAAACTATGGGGCGAGCTCAGAGACGAAAATTTTTTTTGGGGGGGGGGGAGATTTTCACTGTAGGGCGCGTGCGCTTGCCAGACAGACAGAGAGAGACATAGAGACAGAAAGCGAGAAATCACCCCCCAGGGGGGATGGTCACGGCGCAATCCCTTCTCCTCCATTCTCCTCTCGGGATCTTGGGCATGCACGCACGCACACGCGCCTGGCGTGAGTTTTGAGCCACCGGGTCCGGGACACGAACCGCGGTCGACTACGTGGGAGTCCAGCGACATAGCCATTACGCTAACTGCTGGTTCCCGAGAGGAAATTTTTTTGAGCAAATGTACTTAACCAAGACACATTTGTTTTTAAATAGGACATTATTAGGCAACTGGATATTGCTAGATAGAAAACAACATGAAACGGGAAATTTAGTGCTTTTTTACGTTTTGTAATTTCTGTTCTAAGGTTGTTAAGAGATAGAGTATCTTCAACACCTGACTGGTAGTGACTTGAGTAGCACACCAAAAGAAACTTCTAGCAATATCTGATATATAAATAGCAGGAAGGCAGTAGTGAATAGAACAGAAATCCCTGCTTGTATAGAACGTATGTAGGGGAAGACAGGAATTAAGTATAATTAACTAAAATACTGGGTTGTTGGAAAAGTCATGACATTTTTTTCTCTGTAAAAGGAGGGGGTTTTTTTTTTTTTTTTTGAGAGTTTTTTTTGCTATAGGGCATGTGTGCTTGCCAGACAGAGAGAGAGACAGAGAGATAGAAAGCGAGAAATCACCCCCCAGGGGGGACGGCCACACCGCAATCCCTTCTCCATTCTCCTCTCGGGATCTTGGGCACACATGCACACGCACCCAGTGTGAGTTTTAAGCCACCAGGTCCGGGGCGCGAACTGCAGTCGACTACATGGGAGTCCAGCGATGTAGCCATTACGCTAACTGCTGGTCCCAGGAGAGTTTTTTTAAAGGAGAGGTTTTTGTTACAGGGTGTGTGTGCTAGCCAGAAAGACAGACAGAGACAGAAAATGAGAAACCACTACCCCAGCCCACCCCGGGGTGGGGTGGCCATGCTGTTGTGATCCTTCTCCTCCATTCTTGGGATCTTGGGAATGCATGCACATGTGCCCGGCATGAGTTTTAAGTCAGCTATTAGGGACTCTGGTGGCATAACTGTTATACCATCTGCTGGTCCCATGTCATGACTTTTCTGACAGCCCAATATGTGGTACTATTTTGGAAAAAATAAAGACAGTAGGAAATGGCACATTTGTTATGAGTGGAGGTTGATAGGATAAGTTAAGAGGATATTCAACTTGAAGGTGATGCTTGAGTAAAGACATGAAAGAATTTATGTAATTGAGTCACGTTGATGACTGGGCAAGAGCATTCTAGGCAGAAGAATAGCAAATAGAAAGACTCTGAGGCAGGAGCATGTGTAGCATATTTGGAGAGCAGCAGGGAGGCTAATGTGGCTGAAACAGTAAGGCGAGGAGATGGCTTCAGGAAGATAATGGGCTTGAGTCATTAAGAGTGCGCCAATAGTATAGGGCAAATATAATTACTGTGAAGCATTAAGGGGCCATTGTAGGTTAGTCGCCGTGAAGTCCATTGTACATGTTTCTATAGTCACATTCAGATAATCTTCAGGTACAAAGGCATACTGTAGTTGGTAATTTTACCTGTTTCTTATTTATGTAACCATATCTTTAAATTCAAGTTTTAGATCCGTGTTTTCGTTTTTAGTGGTTAACACTTCCTTTTACCACTATAAGATCATCAGCTAAATGCTGACAGTACCATCTTTTTATAATAAAGAGATGAAGTATCATAAATCTTTACAAGCAGAAATGATTCAGTAGCTACATGATCTCTGTGAGCTTGCAAATTTGCACCCATATTTCTGTAATAGAATTAATTGCTAGGTCTGTTTTTTCCTGTTTCTCCTCTGTGGTTTTAAAATGAAAATTTCTGTTTCTATATCCTTAGTAATTTGTTTAAAATATATCTCATTGTATAGATGTTTGCTTCAGAGATAGTAATGAAATTTGATGTCATATGCAGCTGGTTCAAATACTTGTTTTTATTTACTGCACCATTTTATATTAAGGTACCTGTTTGCATTGATAGTGGCAAAAGACATTTGAATCAAATAAGAAACAGACTTTAGCCATGAAAAATGCCATTTTTTGAAGGTACTGGACCTGAGTTGGATATAGAAATTCCCAAGGGGAATGTTTTTATATATATATATATATACACACACATATATATATATACACATACACACATACATACATACATACACACACACCACACACACACACACACACACACACACACACACACATATATATATATATATATATACTCTCTCTCTCTCAAACACACACACACACACACTCATATACACTGTGGTACAGTTAATTCTTCTATAAACATTTTAAAAGGCTTCATTCCCCCCCCCCCCACCCCCGGGTTTTCTTTCTTTTTTTAAAAACAATTTTACTTATTCAATTATTCAAAATTTTTTAAATTTATTTTTAATTTGACCAGAGAGGGAGGGAGAGAAGGAATGAGGGAGGGAGGGAGAGAAATAGAGAGAAAGTGAAAAAGCAAGCCACCAAATCCAGAACTCCAACCATGGTCAGCCAATGAGAGTCCGGAGCCCTTAACCACCACTCAGGCCTCACTTTCTTACTCTTAAATAGCTTCTTTGACATTCAGTCAGAAAAACATGCCTCATTACAACATTAGTAAATCTTTAAACAAATGAACAAAGAACTTGAATTAAGAATACTGTACTATACACAAAATAAGATCCTTATTAACTGTAGCACAAGGTTGTTACTTTCCTTGTCATCTAAGGTATTGATTCCAAAAGATTTACTGCTTCATTTATTTCATTTTCCCTAAAACTATGGTATACAACTTTTTAGGCCTTGTCTAATTTTTATTTATATTATAAGCTTAGTTAACCCAATTTATGCAACAGCAATGAAACATAAAACCATTATTAGGTACTTGGGTTAGTTAACCAGTTATTAGTTATCTGGTTGTGGTTATCCTTTTTGGATTTTCATCTTATGCTATGAAATAATTTAGTGAAGAACAAAAATTAAATGTACCGGGTAGACTTGCAACTCTTGTGCCTGGATCCAATTATAAGACATAATTTTTAGTGGTTGTCATGGGTATTTTTTTGTTGTTGTTTTATTTTTTTCTGTTTGAGAAGGATACAGGAAGAGGGAGGGAGGCAGGTTCTCCCAACAGGGTCTTCATGCTATGATCCTTCTCCTAGCCTCAGCCAGTATCATGGGCTTGCACAGGCTTACCCAGTATAGAAAAGGAGACTGTGGGACACAAACTTAGGACTTCCTGTGGCCCCAGCATTTTGGAGCATTGCATTGCATTACTACTATGCTGCTAGAGTTGGCCCTGTTATGCTTTATAGTCTTCCTTACTGCTGACTTCACGTCAGTGATCAACATACACCAACTTCTCATTCAAATCTATCTTGACTGCTCATGTCTATTCTCACCATTACCACCACTTAGTTTCAGCCACTAGTCATCACTTACCTGTTTATCATAGTAGCCTCCTAATTGAACCCTGCTCTTCCTTTATCAGTCAGGATTCAGATGCTTGTAATAAAAACCACTTTAGTTTAAGCAGAAGGGAGTTTAATAAAGGGTGTGTATATATATATACACATACACACATTCATTCATTGTTAGATGAATAGAAGTGAAAGTGGGTGGTACTTGATCTAAATATGGAAGAGTAGTACTCATTCATATTGCTATACCTAATGAAGTTTCAGAACACTTTTATGAAAATCGCCTCTGTTTTTAAATGCTGGTTTCATAAATTTGAGGTCTTTAATTAGATGTAAAATATAAAGCTCTAAAGAGTTAATAATCTCCAGAAATAAATCAGCTCTAGAAATAAATCAGCTTAAACATTTTTCAGACCCCTTTCAATTTGATAATGGCATTTAAAAAGTACTTTTAAAACATGCACAATTATTCCAATTAGTTTATAGAAATTTACAATTTTCTGCAGTGTTCCTTGAGACAGTGTTAATATTATAGCCTCTGTTGTCATGGAAACAAGTCTCTAAAGGCAGCCTCAGAGGCTAATGATTCCATGATGTTGCTATGGTTAGAAACAGCTGAGACTGTTGTTGGTCACATGGTAGAGATTTTAAAAAACAACAAGAAATTCTTTGGAGCCAATCTTATTGATTGATATAACTGGAATAGGACAAAAATGATGACATAATAGCTGGTATCTTCTAATGAAATAGTTATGTAAGATTTTTCAGGTTTAAAATGATAAGCTAAGTTCCTTCCTATAATCGAATGTTATGACTAATGTATATTGCTGTTTCATTATTTACATTAAAATTTTAAGTTTGACATTTTCTCATTCAGAATCACGTGTAGCTCCCCATGAGCTTTACCATGTTTTCGATCTCATGCTTAAAATATCCTCTTATCTCTTGATTTTCCTGTATCATCAGATGTATCTATGCTGCTCCTAGTCAATCAACCAACCCTCATTTGATAATTATTTTTGGGGAAATGTTTTTTTTTTTTCAAGTGAGCTCAATGAATAGTTTGTTGTTTTGTAATTTTTTTTTAACCAGAATTGGTTATCAGTCATGTCTTAGAAATTATGTGTGTTGCTATGTCATTTATTTTTGAAAACTTCCTCAGTGGTATTTTCCTGACTTAAAGAAGAGGTCCAGGCATACATTATTTTTCAGAGTACTTGCTCAATGCCTTGTAAAGAGTAAGGTGGGTTAATTATGCACATTGTTTTAAAATTTTCTAAGATGGTACTTAGATCCTCATCTAAACAAGATAGATTCTAGAGGAAGCTCTAAGACAAAAGGTTATAGTGGGGTTTAAGTGCAATGTTAAAGGATTTAAACTTACTGTAAAACGTTTGGGAAAACAGTTCCCAGTAGAAGCTTGATATTTGTGCTTGGATTTGAGATTTGTCATAAGCATATAGTGTTGCCTCATTTTTATATCAAAGTAGATTATCAGATAATTTTACCATATTAGCACTGGAAGTCATTACTAAGAAAATAAATTAACATATTAAATGTGACATTTTCAGACATTTTAAAAAGTAAACTTATTTTGGCAACTTAAAACCACAAAAACAAACAACAAAGAGGCACAAAGAAACTCATAGGTGTGGTGAATATGTTCATTACATTTTATTGTGGTGATGACTCCATGGGTTATATACATATGTGCAAATTCCTCAGATGTGTACATTTAATATATACAGTTCTTTCTTTCTCCTCCCCCCTTGCTCCCCGACTAGAGAGCATATACATTTATCAGACACCAGAGGGAGAAAGAAAGCACATTCCAATAGGACATAGTCACTCCACTTGGATTTGGGGGCATACACACGTGCACCTGGCATTTTTTTCAAGCTGCCGGGACTGGAATTTGAGCTGCTTAGTCAGCCATGTGGGATCTGACTCCCTTAACCATTAGGCCACAAGGCCAGCCCTGTAGTTTTTAGTATCAGTTTTACTCTCAAGTGTTTTTAAAAAAAGTAAAATAAAAATTGAAGTGAATAAAAGCTTTGGACATTCATGACTGATTCTTTAATGACTACAGCCAGTTATTTTATAGCATATCACTCAATTTGGATTTGTCTAATGTTTAATGACTAGATTTAAGTTATGCATCTTTTTTTTTTGGAGAGGTTTTTCGCTATAGGGCGCGTGTGCTCACCAGACAGACAGAGACAGAGAGACAGAAAGCGAGAAATCACCCCCCAGGGGTGATTTTGATTTGTCCCACTTCTAGTGATGTTAATAACTTTGACCTTCTAGGTTTCTGAACACTGTGATGAATAAATGTTTTAAGGGGAGATATGTGCACGCACAGGCATGTATGTGTGTATCCCACTCAAACATTCATCCTCTGGGATGAAATGGGAGTTTCACTTAGCAGCCATAGGAATTTTTGACATCCATTGAATGAATTACTGTTGCGAAGATTATATGATAATTTTGTAATTTCATTATTCCTTCTACTATTTTTTAGTTGGGGTTCTATTATATGGAAATGCTTTTCTTCTCTTTAGTGTATTGTTATGATTTATATCAGTAAGGCCTCCCCAGATTTTTATTCAGTAATTACTATTACAGTTTTGAGTCTCAGATTGTTCCCAGTCTGGCCAATGGCATCCCTTTAAGCTGACTGCCATGTACTTTGTCACAGATCCTTTTTTCTTTGAGCATTTCTTTATTTTCTGATATAGCAAGATATCTAGACTCTTACTGTACTTGCTGAGCTTTAGCACTGGAATCAGCCATTTCTCCAATGACCCATTTCAATTTTTAATTGGAAAATGGGTATTTAGAAATTAAGATCTGCGTGTTAGGTATGTTCAAGCTATTGGGGTGTTAACTTGTTCCAAAGTTCTCCTTGTGGGCAGAGCTAAGGAATATGTGTATGTATACATACACACATACACATTTATGTCTGTATTTATTTTGTATTTATCTATGTATGTTGAAAACTATGTCTTGAGACTAGCAAATGGTGTAATGGTTATGTCACTGGACTCCCACATGGTTGACCGTGGTTTGAGTCCTGTAACCAGCGGCTTGAAACTCACCAGGCATGTGTGCGTGCATGCCCAACCTCCTAAGAAGAAAATAAAAGAGAGGAGAGGGGATTGTGGTGTGACCGTCCCCCCTGGGGAGTGGTTTCTCATTTTGTGTGCCTCTGTCTGTCTCTGTCTGTCTGGCAAACATATGCACCCTATAGCAAAAATCTCTCTCAAGGAAGCAAAGGAAGGAAGGAAAGAAGAAAGAAAACTAAGTCTTTATTTTACTGTTTTACCCATTTGGACACCCTTCTCATCCTGCTCAGGGTTCCAGCACCCTGCTGCACCCTGCTGTCCCCTCTATCACTGTGCACAGACGATTTCCTCTCTGTGCTTAGGCTTCAACAGCGTGCACTTTTCTGTTCCAGAAGTCATTGTTTGCATGATGGTTATGATGATATTCTACCATATATTATCTTCCGGAAGATTTATTTTATACACTTCTCTCACTTACGTCAGCAAACCATCTGGAACTGATTTTATAGATGGTTTAAGGTAGGGATCAGTATTAATTTGATTTTCCAAATGTATATCCACTTGATTTAGTAACAGTTTCCAAAATCATCCCTTTCTCACACTTTATCATAAATCAGGAGCCAGATCTCATGGGGTATTAAACATTTTTTAAAAGGCCATGTAAGTATATCAATGAAAATTGATTACCATGTAAGTTATTAATTTTAAGCTCATACTAAGGAATTGATAATTTTTTCATAGGAACAATATGTAAAAGATGATTGGGGCTCTAAGCCAAACCCACAATGTCTTTATGCATAATGTATTTTTTTATGGTGGTAAAATATACTTTACATAGCATTTACCATTTTAACCATTTATAAATAGTGTCAGATACTTTCACAGTGTTATGCACATGTCCTCACTCCACATCTCCAGAATTTTTTATCATCCCATACTAGGAACTGGTTTGGCTTGGGAACACTAAAAATAAAGAAAGACAAGTTCCAGTTAAAATATCTTTCTACAGGAAATAAGAAAGCCAGATAATAGGAGGCCAGCAGTTCTTTTAATTCTTCACAGTTTATAGACAGTCTACCTCAGCTAAACCTCAGTCTGAAATACATTTTCAGTTTATTTTCTAGACAATGTCATGGTAGAAAATTGCAGTAATACTCTTTCTCTTAATGTTATTGCACTGTAGATCTCCCGTCCCTCATTCTGCATTTATGACACTGCTATGTAAGTATTAGTTATCAACAATTGGAAAAGTGGAATTCAAAATAAAGATGCATGGGAAAAGACCACTCACAATCCTTCCCCTGGAGTTTAACTCGTCAAACATTTCTTCCCATTTTTTAACACAAGTTTTACTTTCCCATTTTTATTTCATGTTATATCATAAACAATATCCTGTATAACTATTTTTTTTTGGAGAGGTTTTTGCTATAGGGCACATGCACTTGCCAGAAAGAGAGATACAGAGAGACAGAAAGTGAGAAATCACCCCCACTCCCCCAGGGGGATGGCCACGCTGCAATCCCTTCTCCTCTCAGGATCTTCGGCACACACGCACACACACCCAGCATGAATTTAAGCCACCAGATCTGGGACTTGAACAGCGGTCGACTACATGGGAGTCCAACAATATAGCCATTATGCCAGCTGCTGGTTCCTGTCCTGTATAACTTATAAACCATTCTTACAGATCATTTTTTATTACTTAATTTTATATAATTATTATTATTTTCTTAACTGTCCTGACATTGGTGGATATTTAAGATAATCCACTATTTCCCAAATATGTATAATACCTTAAGAGTATTAAAGCATATGTTTTTAAAATTATTCCTTTAGGGTAGATTTCCAGAATTGATAAGTCAAAGAATAGACTTCTTTAAAATATTTATTTATTTAATTATTTATTTATAAGAGATTTTTGCTATAGGGCATGTGCACTTACCAGGGAGAAAGAGACAGAGAGACAGAGAGAAATCACCCACCAGGGATGGTCACACCACAATCATTTCTCCTCCATTCTCCTCTTCAGATCTTGGGCAAGCATGCACAGATGCCTGGCCTAAGTTTCAAGCCACTGGGTCTGGGACTCAAACTGTGTTCAACCCTGTGGAATTCAGTTATGTAACCATTATACATCTGCTAGTCCCATATTTCCTAAAGATTGTGAGTTTACATATCCAACAGCAGTATGAGAGGACCTGTTTCAATGCTTTTAAATTTGTTTTGGATTTTTTTTGTTGTTCTTATTGTGTTAATATATATATATATAATAAAACTTACCATTTAAGTAAAATAATATAATATCTGTCCTTTCGTGTCTGGCCAAGTTCATTTAGCACACCTTTTTCAAGGTTCATCCATATTCTAGCATGTGTCAGAATTTAATTCCTTTTAAAGGCCAAATGGTATCCATTGTGTGCATATACTATATTTTGTATATTTAATTTGCCTTTTGAAAGACCCTTGGTCTGTTTCTACCTTTTGACTGTTGTGAATAATGCTACATTGAACATGGGCATACAAGTGTCCGAGTCCTTGTTTTCTGTTCTTTTGGGTATTTACCTAGTATGGTAATTCCGTGACTGGGTTTTTGAGGAACTACCCAGCAGTGTAGAAGGGTTCCAGTTTTCCCACATCCTTGCCATGACTTACTGTTTTGTTATTTTTTTTTTATTATTATTATAGCCTTTTTACCAGGTGTGAACTGGGATGTTCTTACAGCCTCTATTTGCATTTCTCTAATGGTTAATGATGTTAGGAATCTTTTTGTGTGCTTATTGGCCACTTAAGTCTTCTTGCAGAAATGTCTATTCAAGTCTTTAATTCATTTTTACATTGGGTTGTCTTTTTGTTAAGTGGTAGGAGTTCTTTCTGTATTCTAGATACTTAACCTTACCAGATACATGATTTGCGTACATTTTCTCCCATTCTATAGGTTGTCTTTACACATTGTTTTAAAATTTTTTCTTTTCCTTTTTGGTTTTTGCTATAGAGTACATATGTTCATGACAAAAAAAGAGGGAGAAAGCAACGTGAGAAATCACCCCTTGGAGAGATGGCCAGACCAAGTCCTTTCTCTCTGATCTCCTCTTGGGATTTGGGGCACATATGTGCATTGCCCCAGTGTGTTTTTCATGCTACACCAGGTCCAGGCCTCAAACAGCACAGTTGGTCACATGAGATCCAGCTGCCTTACAGCCTACACTGTCTTGATTGTGCCATTTCGTTCACAGAAAGTTTTAATTCTGACGAAATCTAATTGATTTAATTTTCTTTTTGTCATTTTTGATGACATATCTAAGAATTCATTGCCAAATTTGAGATTATGAAGATTTATCCCTGTGTTTTCTTCTAAGAGTTTTATAGTGTTATATCTTAACATTTAGGTTGTTGATCCACTTTGGGTTGATTTTTACATGTGTTAAGAGGTACAGGTGCAACTTTGTTCTTTTGTATGTCCAGTTGTTGCAGCATCATTACTGAAGGAAGTCCATAAGTTTTAATAAATCTTGGTTGATTAATAAGAAAAAAAAAAACCTCATCATTGTAGTTGTATTTTATATTTTTTGTAAAGATAAGCATAATTTCAAGTTTAGCAATTTGTTCTTACCATTTTGAGTGTCTGGTAATGCACACTCTTCTCTTAATCTACTTGATTTTAGTATTGTTTTTTAACATATATAAGACTGTTCCAGCTACATCTTTTAAAAATAATTTAATCAAGCCAAATAACTATATTAATTAAACATAGAGACCAGAACCTCTTAGTTTAAATGGCATCACTACGGTTCTCCCTCTTTTTTTTAACATTTTCACTAGAATATGTCCTCCACGTAATAGACCATAATGTTAGTTGAATTAATGACTGTACAGGAAGATTTAGGCAGGCTATTACTGTTCTTAATAGTAAAAGTTAATAGCACAGATTATTTTAAATTATATAAATTTAATTTTGAAGTGCTTTGAATCTTCTGTGGATTTATAAATAGCCCTCATTTTCTGACCGATAGTTTAATAAAATTTCATTTAGTTCTTGGAATGCAAAGAAACCAGAAAAATATTTTATAGTCTTATCTATGAAGTAACTGTCTTATCTCCTAGTGAGAAGGAATTTCGTTAGTGACTACCATTCATTATTTTTATTTAAACATCTATAGAATTTATGGTCATTAAAATTTTAGGTGATATAATTATTTCTAAAATAATTTTATGAAGATCATTTTTATTATTTAAATATGTCTTAGTTATTTTTGATAACTATAATTTATTTTTATGACACAACTTTCTTTTATGCGTTTTGTTTTTGTTTTGGTGTTTTTCCTGATTTCTTGTCATTGATGATTTTTAGCCAACAGAAGCTGTTCCTCCCTCTTCTCCCACTGTCCCTGTGGTCCCTGTCCTGCCTGTCCCTGCTGAGAATACTGTCATCCTACCCACCATACCACAGGTTTTTACTAGTTTCTTTTTATTTATAAAATTTTCATTTGCTTTTAATGTTTTATTTATGTTCTTTTAAAACTGTTTTAACTATTTTTTGTTAGATTTAATCATTTACTTTGGGTTTCAGTTGGTGCTTTTAGGTAATTAACTATTTGTGATTTAATATCAGATACAATATTTGTCATTTTCATTAGGTTGTCAGTGAAGTAGGACACATTCTGTACTTATCTTCGTAATATTGAACCTCCTTGGATTTGTTATAATGCATACTTGCGTGTCTATTTAAAACAATTTTTAAATATTGGCTTTAGAAATTTCTGTTTGTTTTATAAAGATATTAAAAATAATCATACTCCTGATTTTCTATTAGATGTATCATTTTATGTAGCACCTTGTTTCCCAGCGTATATATTTAGCATCTTTGGAAATACTCATCCTTCTGTCATTTAATTAGGAAACATACCTCACATTGATTATTTATAAGTAATAGCTGATGTATCTGGAGTATATGGATATCTTTTGTGCTATATATTCACAACTTTTCTGTAAACCTAAAACTATTCTAAAATTAAGTTTAATTTGTAAAAAGTTGTATATAAACAATACATTCAGTTGACACAAAAATGAAAAGTTATTTGATGATAATATATATGGTAATGTCTTTGTCTTAACTGATATGCACTGTGTTCATGCTGGAAAAAAACATGTTGTACACTATAATAATGTATAAATGATTAAATGTAAATAATATATAGATAGATATAAAAAAGTTGTGATTTTGATCACCTTTAGATTTTAGTTTTCCGAGGTATAGTATGCTGGCTTATTGACAAATTAATTGCCCTTAAAGCAATTATCTGAAGTCAAAATAATGGTAGCTTTATTGAGTTTAGTAATAATCTTCTGTATGAAAGGTATCAATATCATTTAAAGTGTAAATCAGTGTGTACATCGGTATTTTGCTGTTACTGATCTGTAACATAAAATTTAGGTAAACATATGTTTGCTGTGTAAATACAGTTTTAAAATAAGCCTGACTGGTGGAAAAATAGATAACAATTACACATATATCAGCACTTTTCCCTTTCCTAAAAAGTAAAAAATTGGTAGGAATATCAAAAAAATAAAATTCTACAAGAAATTTCTAAAAGACAGAATTGTAATAATTGTTATATTACTGCTTTTACAACATGAAACATTTCACTTGTGAAAATTACTAAAAATTAAGTGATTTTAAAATCACCAAGAATTGAATAGCTTAATATCCAGACGGGTATTATCTTTATATTACAGAGAAGAAATTGAATTTATAAATAAAACTTAATTGAGTAAGCAGCCTAAGAGTCATTGTAGCATTGTAATAATATGTCTCCAAGTATCTAGGGTTTAGTAACATGTCTTTTAGAAGTAGAAGATTTGAAAGTTTATTTTACTTTTGTCACTTTCATTTCACTTTTTGATGTTAAAATACACTTCTAGAATCCTTTGAAAATTTGCTCCAGTCTCTGGTTCTTACATCTAATTGGATTTTGGGTCCACACACATAGGCACCTGGCATGTCTTTCAAGCTGCCTGATCTGGGACTGTTGAAAATGTTTTTATAGCTAAATTTTTTGTGTCATATTCACATATGTATTTTGGAATAGAATAGTTTTCATTCCATTTTTTGTGATTATACCAGTCATTTAGATACTAAGATGAAAATAGTAGTATTCCTCTCCTTTAGGAGCCTACTATTTGTGTAAGAAATTAAGAAAAAACTCCCACATGACAAATCATTAGTTGTGTGCCCAGAGCAGAGCATCCCGTTACCTTTAAACCTTTCAAATTTCACAAAATACTTGGATGTTAGGTTTTAAATAAATAGATTATTAGTATAATCTAAAGCATGACTTTCTTTTTATTTGATTGGTAATGTTAAATATAGTAGCATAATTGGATTATTTGGATTAACCTTTATTAATCATACACTCACATCTGACTGCAGTGCCCTTATTCTGTTTGCTCTTTGGATGTTTTTTGCAAATCATTTTTGACTTTCAGAAAGTCATAAGAATAATACAAAGAAGATTCATACTTTTACCCAGACTATTAAGATGCTGATTTTAATAACCACATCTACTTTATCATTTCTCTTCCTACATATTTGTATTATTAACTTTTTGAAAAGTTTCGAAGTTGCAGACTCATGCCCCTCTACCTGCAAATACTAATACTTTTTAGTACTAAGTACTCTAAGAACAAGAATATTAATCACAGTACAAGAGGCTAAATTGGCAATTAATATAATACTTTTATGTAAATTACAGGCTTTAATTATATTTTGCCTATTGCTCCGATAATGTTCTTTATGGCGGGGGGAAGCACCCTTTGGCTAGTCTAAGATCATACATTGCATTTAATTTTCATGACGCTGTAGTCTCCTTAAATTGTCCCCTTTAATAGAGCCAAAATCTATGTTCTATCACGATTGTGGCAAAGAGAACAGGCTATTTATTATGTATCAATAGAATTTCCTTGAAATTAGGTATTTGATGCATTTTCATAGTAAGGTTGAGGTCACATTTTTTTTATCAACTTTTTATTGTGGTAAAATTTATATAACAGAATTTACTATCGACCATTTTTAAATTTACAGTTCAATCATAGTATCTTCACATTGCAGTGCAGCCATCACCATGACCTGGCTCTAGCATCTTGCTCAACTTAACCTCTATATCCATTAAACAAGAACTCCCCATTGATCCTTACCCCCCACTCCTGTCATTCACTGTTCTCTGATTTAAGTCTGTCTGATTTTAACTACTTTATAAGTACTTCATATTAGTATTTGCCTCTTTGTGGCTGGTTTATTTCATTGTCATTGTGTTTTCATGTTTCATCCTTGTAGCATAGTCCAGAAGTTCTATCCTTTTGAAAGCTGAATTATATTCCACTCTGCACGAACAATGGCTATTTCTATATCCATTCATCTGTCAGTGAACACTTGGATTGCTCCACATTTTAGGTATTGAAAATAATGCTGGTATGAACAGAGGTGTAAAAATATCTCTTTGGAATACTGCTTTCAATTCTTTGGTATTTGCACTCAGAAGTAAAACTGCTTGATCATATAATTATATTTTAAGTTTTTTAAAGAACTGCCATACTGTTTTCTAGAGGAGCTATACCATTTTACAGTCCTACCAACATTGCACAAAGCTTCCAATCTTCAACACTTGTTATTTTGTGTTTTGCTTTGTTTTGTTTTGAGAGGTTTTTGCTGTAGGGCACGTGTGCTCGCCAGACAGACAGACAGAGACAGAGAGATAGAAAGCGAGAAATCACCCCCCATGGGGGATGGCCACACCACAATCCCTTCTCCTCCATTCTCCTCTCGGGATCTTGGGCACGCATGCACACGCGCCCAGTGTGAGTTTAAGTCACTGAGTCCGGGACTCGAACCGCGGTTGACTACATGGGATTCCAGCGACATAGCCATTACGCTTACTGCTGGTCCCGTGTTTTCTTTTAAATAGCCACCCTTATAGGTATGAGGCGGCAGCTCATCAGTATGTATTTGTGTAGTAATTAGTAATGTCAAGCATCTGTTTATAGGCTTATTGACCATTTGTATATCTTCTTTAGAGAAATGCTTCTATGAGTTATTCACCAATTTCAGAATCAGTTTTTTGGGAAAGTTGTTGGTTATGGAATTTTAAGTGTAGTTCTCTGTATCATCTCCTATCAAAGAGATTATCTGAAAATACTTTCTTTGGTCTTCCTTCTATTATGTTGGTAGTGTCTTTTGATACACAAATTTTTTAAATATTCAGGACGTTTTGTCTGTGTCTTTGTGTCATGTTCAAGAATTCATTGCCAAATTCAGTGTCTTTGAACCATTTACCCTGTTTTTTTGTTTGTTTGTTTTTGTTTTTTGTTTTTTTGTTTTGTTTTAAGAGTGCTTTCTGTTTATTTGTTTGGGGTTTTTTTTTTTTTTTTTTTTTTTTGAGAGATTTTTGCTCTATAGCATGTGTACTTGTCAGAGAGACAAAAAGTGAGAAATCACCCTCTAGGGGGGATGCCCACACCACAGTTTTCTTTTCTTCCATTTTCCTCTCAGGATTTTGGGCATGCACACGTACATCTGGCATGAGTTTCAAGCTGCTGGATCTAAAACTTGAACTGTGGTTGACTGTGTGGGAGTCCAGCGACATAACCATTACACTATCTGCTGGTCCCCTTTTCTAAAAATTTTATGTATAACATTTAAGTAATAGATCCATTTTAATTTATTTCTGGACTCTATACATTAGTTATATGTCTGTCTTTATGCCAGTACCATGCTATTTTTATTCATGTAATTTTGTAAATTTTTGAGATCAGTAAACGAAATGCTCCAGCTTTATTATTTTTCTTCAGGATTACTTTGAGGTTCTTAATGCTCAGGATTCCATAAGATTTCATATGAATTTTAGGATGGGTTTTTTTATTTTTTAAAATCCATCATTGGGAGTTTTATAGGAATTGCATTAAATCTGTTGATTGCTTTGGGTAGTATTAACATTTTGATAATATTAAGTCTTATAATCTATGAACCCAGATGTCTTTACATTTATTTATGACTTAATTTCTTTTTTCTTATTTTATTTTATTTATTGTTATTATTTTGTTTTTTAAATTTACTATAGGGCATGTGAACTCACCAGAGAGAGACAGACAGACCCTGGAATGCAAGGAGGGTGGAAATTTAAAGTATAAAAGCAAGCCACCACATTTGGGACTCGAACCGTAGGCTATCATGCGGGAGTCCAGTGCCCCAACAACCACACCATCTGCTTGGTTCTATTATGTCTTAATTTCTTTCTTTCTTTTCTTTTTTTGATGGGGGAAATAATTATTTATTTAATTCTGCTTGGTTTTTTTTAATTAATATTTTTAATTATTTTTAATTTTTAATTTTCTCAGAGAGGGAGGGAAAGGGAAAGCGAGAGAGCAAGCCGCCAAGTCCAGGACTTGAATCACAGTTGGCCATGTGGGAATCAAGCACCTTTAACCACCAGGCCACCTGTAGACCTGTATGTCTTAATTTCTTAATTTATCAGTGTTTCACAGTTTTCATTGAACAAGTTTTTTTATCTCCTTGGTTAAATTAATTGCTAAGGATTTTATTCTTGTTGGTGCTATTGTAAGTAGATTTTTTGTTTTACTGAGACTTTTTTTTTCAGTTTATTTTGTGAGACAATCATTCTCAACAGTTTCACACCATGTTTTTCCCCCTTATTTCTCTCCTTTCCAGCCAGCCAGCATCATTGTTGCATACACCCAATGTTTATAGGTCAAATGGAGAACCAAACCCATAATCTTCCATGTGAATCCAGCATTATTTGAATAGTGTATTACTATCATGCCACCGAGCCAGTCTAGAGTTATTTTCTTAGTTTCCTTTTTGGATTATTAATTGTTGACAGAAATGATTTTTTATCACATTGACTTTGTATCCATTCTGCCATTTTGCTGAGTTCATTTTTTTTACATTTGTTTTTGTTTTTATTGAGGAATCTTTAGGATTTTCCTGTATATCAGATCATATCACCTGTGATCATTTTGTTTCTTCCTTTGCTATTTGTGTATCTTTTATTCCTTTTTCTTGCCTTATTGGTTTGGCTATAACTTCAACTATTCAAGTAGTATTGTGTTGAATATAACTGGTAAAAGCAGGTTCCTTGCTTCCTAATCTTAAAAGAAAGACTTTCAGTCATTAGCCATTGTGCATATTTACTGTGGGTATTTCATATATGGCTTTTATTATGTTTACATGATTGTCTTGTATTCCTAGTTTGCTGAATGTTTTATCCTGAAAATGGGTTGAGTTTTGTCAAGTAGGTTTTTGTTTGTTTGTTTGTTTAGAGAGATTTTTGCTATAGGGTGCATGCACTCTCCAGAGACAGACCGAAAGCAAAAAATCACACACACACACCCCCCCCCAGGGGATGGCTGCACCAAAATCCCCTCTCCTCCAATCTCCTCCTGGGATTTTGGGCATGCACACACATGCACCCAGAGTGAATTTTAAGCTTCCACATCTGAGCCTCGAACCATGGCTGACTACGTGAGAGTCCCGTGATGTAATCATTACTACGCCATCTGCTCATCCCATGTCAAATACTTTTTTGCATCACCTGAGATGGTAATTTTAGTCCTTCATTCTGTTAATATGCTGTATTACATTGATCAGTTCTGCTATGTTGAACCATCTTCGCAACTGGGAATAAATCCTATATGGTCATGATGTATAATCCTTTTAAATTCAATTTGCTAGTATTTTGTGAAGGATTTTTCATCAGTGTTTATAATGGATATTGGTCTGTAGTTCTCTTTTTAGGAGTGTCTTTATCTGGCTTTGGTGTAAGGGTAGTACTGCCTTCATAAAATAATTTGGAAGATATTCTCCTCTACAGTTTTTTATAAAAGTTTGAGAATGATGGGTTTTAGTTCTTTAAATACTGGATAGAACTCACCAGTGAGGGGCCAGCAGTTAGCAAAATGGCTATGTCGCTGGACTCCCATGTAGTCAACTGCGGTTCAAGTCCCGAACCTGGTGGCTTAAACTCATGCCAGGCGCATGTGCATGTGTGCCCAAGATCCTGAGAGTCAAATAGAGGAGAAGGGATTGCTGCATGGCCACCCCTCCAGGGGGTGATTTCTCTCTTTCTGTCTCTTGGTCTTTCTGGTGAGCACACATGCCCTATAGCAAAAACCTCTCAAAAAAAAAAAAAAGAACTCACCAGTGAAACCATCAAGTCAGAGACCTTTCTTTTTCAGATTTTTATTTATTGATTCATTCCCTTTTATTAGTTATAGGTCTGTTCATATTTTTCTCTTCTTTAGATTTTATAGGTTTTGTAGTTCTAGGAATTATCCATTTCATCTAGATTATTCAATTTGTTGGTATATACTTGATCGTAGTATGCTCTCACACTCCTTGTGATTCTCTAGAATTGGAAGCAATGTTTCCTTTTTTTTTTTTAAGTATTTTTTTTAAATTGCCAGCATGCACATGCAATCACCCGAGTGCAGAAAAAGGAGAAAAAGCATCGTATAATGGCACATGGTCATACTGGAGCCCATTTTTCTCTAATTTTCCATCCCATCTGGATCCTGAGCACATGCATGCACACACACACACACACACACACACACACACACACACACCTGGTGTGGTTTTTAAGTCACCACTGGGGCCAGGACCTGAACTGTGGTTGGTTATGTGAGATAGCACTGCACTACGTGGCTGGCCCTGTACCCACTTTCATTTCTGACTTTAGTTCCAGTTAGCTAAAGATTTGTCAATTTGGTAAATCTTTTCAAAGAGCCAACTTTTAATTTTATTGCCTTTCCCCAACTTTTTTTTTTCTGTTGTCTATTTTATCTCTAATCTTTTCCTGGTTTCCTTTCTTCTGCTAGCTTTGGGCCTAGCTTGTTCCTTAAGTTGTAGTATTAGGTTGTTGATTTGAGACTATTCTTTTTAATGTAAGCATTATATTTGTGGGTGTATATAATTATCCACATAGCACTGCTTTCACTGTGTCTCATAAGTTTCAGTATTTTGTATTTTCATTGGAATATTTTCTCATTTCCTTTATGATTTATTCTTTGATCCATTGGTTGCTTAAGAATTTGCTATTTAGGGGCCAGCAGGTGGCATAGGGGCCAGCAAGTGGCATAGTGGTTAAGGTGCTGGACTCCCACATGGCCAACCATGGTTCACATCCTGGCCCTGGCAGCTTGAAACTCAAGCCATGCACTTGTACGTGTGTTCCCAGAATCCTGAGAGGAGAATAGAAGAGAAGGGATTATGGCATAGCCATCTCTCCAGGGATCTCTCTGTCTCTAATGAGTGCGTGCACCCTATAGCAAAAATCTCTTTTTTAAAAAATGCTACTTAATGTCCATAAATTGGTAAATTTTGTTCATTTTCATTCTGTTATTGATTTCTAGATACATCTTATCATTGGAAAAGACACTTTGTTTGATGTCTGTATTTCTAAATCTATTGAGATTTAGTTTGGGAGCTAACTGTGGAAATTGTCCCTCATGCACTTTTGAAGAATGTATTCTTTTGTCAGAGTATTCTGTATCTGTCTGTTAGATCTAATTGGTTTACTATGGTTTTCATTCTTCCCTTATATATTGTCTGTCTGGTTATTCTATTCATTATGGAGAGAGGGTATTGAAGTCTCCAACTATTATTATAGAACTGTCTGTTTCTCCCTTCAATTTTTGTTTCTTACATCTTACTGGTCTGTTACTGGGTACATAAATGTTCACAGTTATATAGTCCTGTATCAAACCTTTTATTAGTATATAGTATCATTTCTTGTCTCATAATCTTTTTTTATTTAAAGTCTACTTTGTTTGCTTGTTAAAGTCTACTTTGTTTGCTTATCAAATAGTAACCTTTTTGGTTACTGTTATTTTTTTCTTGTTTTGTTTTTCTGATTGTTGTAGGCTACCGAGTATCAGCCTGAATTGTAAACTTAAGATCTTCTCAGGTATTTTCTAAGTCTGACCTTACCCTACGTAGGCCAATTTTCTCCATATGCACAGTAGATTTTTAATGCCCTTGTTTTCAAAATCTAGTCTCAAAAGGAGAAAAAGATACAAAAGAAGTGGGATGGGAAGGAAGAGTCACCAACCCTTTAAGTTGCAAGTTATACCTCAGCAAAGGAAGAGGTTTACAACAGTAGTTGGGGAGCAACAGTAATGGCTGCTGTCTGTGTGCGCACCTGTGTGGATGGAAGCAGTGGTCAGCAATTCAGAACACATATCTCTGCTTCATAGAGGACAAGATATTTTTTACACCTCCTGCCCCGACTTCTACAGGCTTTGTGCAAGCTGCTCCATGAGCACTGTGCAGCTACCTGCCACAGGACTAAGGGAAGAGGAGAGCAAAGCAGCTATCATGATAAAGCTGAAAAGAGCTGAAGTTAACTGAGCTTTACTCCAAACCTTCCTCTTCAGTAGACTCCAGAGTTCGAAAATATTTGTAGCAGACAGATTCTGCCACTATATTTGTGTTCTAGGTGGGGAGACAGATAAGTAGTACTTTCTACTCCACCATCATTCCAGAATCCATTCTTCTTAATTTTGCTGGGGGTGGAGGGTGGGGGTGCTCATGCACTTGTCAGAGAGAGAGAATGAGAAATCACCCCTTTGGGGGTGGCCATGCCACAGTCCCCTCTCCTCAATTCTCCTCTTCAGATTTGGGACATGCACATGTACACACACCCAGTATGTCTTTCTAACTGTTGGGTCCAGGACTTGAACCACACTATCAGCCATGTTTGATCCAACCACCACATCACTGACTTTTTCCTCATTCCATTTTTTTTTAAGAGGTTTTTGCTATAGGGCGCGTGCACTCACCAGAAATACAAAGAGAGATGGAGAGACAGAAAGGAAGAAATCACCCCCCCAGGGGGGATGGCCATGCCGCAATCCCTTCCCCTCCATTCTCCTCTCGGTATCTTGGGCGCTCACCACATGCACCTGGCGTGAGTTTAAGCCACTGGGTCCGGGACTTGAACCGCAGTCAACTACATGAGAGTCCAGTGACATAGCCATTACGCTAACCACTGGTCCCATTCCATTTGTTTTTACAATCACTTTTACCTACCATGATCATCTCAGTGATAGAGTTTAACTTTTAATGCAGTGTGTCTCAAACTAGAATCCAAGATGTGTATTCTGGGGTATGTGAGTTGTGTATTTAAATATTTATTTTAATTTAGTAGGGGAGAAAGCCATTAAAGAAATAATATAACACTTTGATAAGTATCAAGAAGAAGAAATACAATGCACATTGGGAGAGCATTTTTTATGCTACTAATTTTGGTCTATTTTGAAATAAATTTATCTTAGAATCACTTTAAAAATGTATTATTCCAATGTAATATAAAGAAGATTATGATGATAATAAAAAATAAAAAATAAATTAAAAAAAAACCCATTGCTTCAAAAAAAAATGTATTATTGCCCTTCGAAATTTTGCAAGGATGTATTTTTTTTTTCCAAAAGTAATCACTAAGAGATTCTTTGTTAATGAAGTATAATAGTAAATGGTGGGTGAGCATATTTAAGTTTTGTAATTCTTATTATTGGCACTTGGATCAATGTCTCTAGAGGCTTGTTAATTTCTCCTTCTGTAGTACACTTTTCCTTTTATTACTTTCTCCCCAAACTCTAAGTGAATTGTCAAACTTCATTATTGTCCAAGTTGAAATATACACAGTGGGATATACTGCTATTAAATAATAATGAATGCACCTTTGTATACCTTCATATAGCCTTCTTAGGTGTAGAAGGAGAGAAAATGAGTTTCAATAATGGTTGTAATTTACCTACGGTCAGTGTCACTGTCTGATATTATGAGAAAGAGACTTTGAACAGGTCTTGAGATTCGGTGTCACTTGGAATAAGGTGCAAAAGAAGGGTTTTTCTTTTATAGAAATAACTTTCACTTATTTTCTTAAGTCTCTTGTTGCTGTGTGATTTCCTTATAAGCAAAGTTGACAATTCCATGTTACCACTTCTGCTATCCACTGTCTTGTTTTAGGATGGTAAGGTCTTAAACTGGCTAGATTAGCTAATATTTTTTATTTGCATGTCCTTTACTTCAGCTGCCTGAAAGTACATATTTTCTTTGGCCAGATTTTCTGCATTTCTTCTGAAGTAGTAGGGTAGCTTTAGGTTTGTTGTTAGGATATTGTATCTTTCTGAATTATTGTCAGACCTCCAAAATATTCATATTGTTTTACTCTAGTCACTCCTATTCCCACATTCACCAGTGTGTCTTTTGGAAAGCAGAGACTACTTTTTTCTCATATATTATTTCTGTATTTTGTAATATGAGAAGTTTGAAAAGTGTAATAAGTAAGCATATGATTTATTCTAAGATACAAACTTTAATTTTATACCTACTAACTTGATCAACCCTAAATATTTTTTTTTCTCCTGCAACTTTTTTTTAATTACTTAACATTCATTCCCTGAGCATCACCACAACATACTAAATGTGGTTTCCCATCTAGAATAAACTGCATAGTGGCTTAATCATGCATGTTATCATCAATAATATTCCATTTCTTTCATATATATATATATGTATATATATGTTTTTTACCCCATGTGTGACCCTCTGCCCTTTCCCACGCACTTATTACACTATCTCTGCTGTATATAGTTGTCTTCAATTCCTTTTCCCCCAACATTTTGTTGATCACACAATATCATAAGTAATCTAACTACTTTCAATAGTAAGTTCAACTGGTAATTTCAAGAAAAGCAGTTTTGAACTGGTAGTGGTATTTCCTTGAAACTTAAAGCCTAGAAACAGGTTAGTATTCTGTTCAAATAGTAGGTACATGAACTTATCGACATCTCAAGACAGGACAAAAATCCTTTAAAACCGGACAA
>NW_006160028.1:6881782-6887901 GCF_000334495.1 Tupaia belangeri chinensis
TTGGAAGTTCAATCTGAGCGTTGAGGAGCGTGCAGAAAAGGAAACAGAGAGAAACAACAGCAACAACAGCAAAAAACAAACAAGAAACAGAAAAAGAGAAGAAAAAACGAAGATAAAAACTTTTCAATAGAACTAAAAAAATTAATATTTTTAAAAATTTCAGTAAAAAACAAAAAATTGGAAAAATTCTAAAAAGCAAAAATTTTTAAAAAAGAGAGGCGATGGAGACAGAGGTAGAGAGAGACAAAGACGGATACAGAGACAGGAGGACTGAAAGGGGTCTTCCTACCACACGGGTTTTGTGTGCTGGAGGCCGAATTATCAGTGGGCAGTCTTGATTTCTGTTTCCCAAAAATGGCTAGTTTGCAGAATCCATGAGGCTGTGTCTTCAAGAACGCCTGTTCCCTTTGCCTCTCCTGGGTTGGGAGGAGGAGAGGGAATTATTTTAACAAAATAAAGGGGTAGGAGGGGCCAGAAAGCATAGAAAATGCTTACCTTAAAAAATTCAAAGCAAAAATTAAAAAAAAAATAAGAGAGGAGACAGAGACAGAGGTAGAGAGAGACAAAGACAGGTACAGAGACAGGAGGACTGAAAGGGGTCTTCCTATCACACGAGTTTTGTGTGCTGGAGGCCGAATTATCAGTGGGCAGTCTTGATTTCTGTTTCCCCAAAATGGCTAGTTTGTAGAATCTCAACCTTAAATATTTTTAACCTTTATTTTAGATGACTAAACTTGAGGCAATCATATCATTATGCTTCTTGAGCTTCATTTCTATAGATTTTTACTTTGGATCTTTTTTTTTTTTTTGCACTTTTTTTCCTTTTTATTTTTTATTAGCACTTTTTTTTTTAACTCCTCTGTTGCACATCTTTTTAAAGCACAATATGGCTTTTCAAAGTTTGTATGAAATACATGACAATTAAAACAAGGATATTACCATATCTATCATTGTACCATAGAAATTCATGTTCTTTTGTCTGTTAAATGTCTCTTCCCTTTGCCCAATTTACCCCTTCTCTACAGTCCACTCCTCACCCTTACAGTCTCTGATATCTACACTTATCCTCTGTAGTATCAGTCTTCTGTTGTAGAATGCAGACCTTGAGTCCATTTTGAGCAGGGTATATAATGTGTGTCTTTCAAAGTCTGTCTCACTTTGCTTAGCAACAGGACCTCATTGTTTCTCATGACCAAGTTGTGTTCCACGGTATGTATGTGCCACAAGTTTTCAACCCATTCATCCATTCTTACATTATTTGTCTTAGGGGAACCAGCAGTTGGCGTAATGGCTATGTCGCTGGACTCCCACGTAGTCTACCGCAGTTTGCATCCCGAACCCGGTGGCTTAAAACTCACGCTGGGCACGTGTGCATGCGTGCCCAAGATCCCGAGAGGAGAATGGAGGAGAAGGGATTGCGGCGTGGCCATCCCCCCTGGGGGGTGATTTCTCGCTTTCTGTCTCTCTCTGTCTGTCTGGCGAGCGCACGTGCCCTATAGCGAAAACCTCTCCAAAAAAAAAAATTCTTTGTCTTAGGAATTGTGAATAATGCTTCAGTAAACATTTATTTACAGTTGTCTTTCTGACTGTTGTCCTCCTATCCTTTGGGTAAATACCAAGGAGTAGGATTACTGAGTAATACATGGTAGTTTTATTTGTAGGTTTTTGAAGAGTGTCTATGTTGTTTTCCACAGTGGTTATACTAATTTACATTACCACCAACAGTGTAAGAGAGTTCCCTTCCTATCACAACCTTAACCAGCACTTCTTTTGTTTTGTTTTGTTTTTTGTTTGTTTTTTGGTTTGTTTTTCAATAATAGTCATTCTAACTGGAGTTAAATGGTGGGTGTCTCATTGTGGGTTTGGATTTTTTTTTTTAATTTATTTACTTTTTTAATGAGGTTTTTTTTTTTTAAGATTTTTTTTAACTTTATTTATTTATTTTAATTTGACCAGAGAAGGAGAAAGAGAGAGAGAAAGTGAGAAAGCAAGTGGCCAGGTCTGGGAGTAGAACCATAATTGGCCATATGGGAGTCCAGCACCCTTAACCAGCATGCCACCTTCCAGCCCCTCATAGTGGTTTTAATTTGCATTTATTTCCCTTATAATAAGAGATATTGAACATTTTTTCATACCTTTTTAACCATATAGCTTCCTTAGAGAGTTGTCTATTCAGCTCATTTGCCCTATTTTTTTATTACTTTTTTTTTAGAGGTTTTTTTGTTTGTTTGTTTGTTGCTATAGGGCTTATGTGCTTGCTGGAGAGACAGACAGAAAGTGAGAAATCCCCCCCAGGAGGGATGGCCACACTGCAGTCCTTTCTCTTCCATTCTCCTTCTGGGGCCATGGGTACATACACACACATATGTGGCCAGTGTGACTTTCAGGCCACCAGGTCTCAGAAGTCCAAATGCAGTCGGCCATGCAGGAGTCCAGCTGCGTAACTGCTGTACACCACCTGCTGGTCCCATGTATCATTAATTTTTGAAGGAAACAAGTTTTTATCATTTGAGTACTGTCAACATGTCATTAGGAAATGAATGAGTTCAGATATTTGTAAAATCTCAAATTTCTGTAAAGTAACTCACTAAAATAACAATCTTACAAGTAGAATTTTATTTGCTAGGTTTGGTTTTCATTGAATCATTTCAAGTTAGACTATTACAGGTTCAGTATCTCTAATCTTAATATCTGGAATTCAAAATGCTCCTAAATCTGAAACTTTTTGAGCATCAACAAGACACCATAAGTGGAAGATCTCATATCTGACCTTGTGTGACAGGTTGCCGTCAAAACGCTGCAATACAGGGACCAGCACTTAGCATAATGGCAATATTGCTGAACTCCCATGTAGCCGACCGGGATTTGAGTACCGGACCCAGTGACTTAAACTCACGCTGGGCGCGTGTGCGTGCATGCCAAAGATCCCAAGAGGGGAATGGAGGAGAAGGGATTGCGGCGTGGCCATCCCCCCTGGGGGGTGATTTCTCACTTTCTGTCCCTCTCTCTCTCTCTCTCTCTCTCTCTCTCTGTCTTTCTGGCAAGTGCACGCACCCTATAGCAAAAACCTCTCAAAAACAAACAAACAACAACAACAAAAAAAAAAAACACTGCAATACAAAAATTTTGGATAAAATCTCAGGCTACTTGTGTACAATGTGCATGAATCATAATGAATTCTATGTTTAGACTTGGGATGGGGCCCAAATTCCAAACATCTGTAATACTTGTGGTTCTAAGGAAGCATTTCAGCTAGGGTATACTCAACCTGTGTTTTCAGTGGTAGTGTTGAACATAAAATAGTTAATGTTGTGTTCATACTCATTTATAATAAAGGGAGCATCACCTATACTCGTTTTAACTTACTACTTTTGTAGCCTAAATTCGTAGTGTATAGTCTTTTTTTTAATCACAAAATATGTTGTCTTTTGAAGCATTTCATCATGTGAGCATCCAGATCTAGTACTTGAATGAAAATGACATATCATTTGAATTCTAAATTTTTACTTACTCAAAAAGTTAATACATTTGGAAGAAAAGAGTTATATTGTGTTATAATGTTTTTTCTCATAGAGCTTCTTGTAATTCTTCAGTTAGAGTAGAACTATTAATATTCATAAATTTATTTTCTGAAGTTTGTTTACATAGGGTAGTCATCTTTTTTAGTCTATGAGAATGTTTGACTTGGTACTTTTATAATCTTAAATATGCTGAGGAAATTATTTTGAGAGCAGTTGTATCTATTTTTGATGTTTTCCATTTGGTATTAATCGCATTATATTCTTTAGTTTCACCTATGTAATAATCACTTCTAACTTAACCAAAAACCAAGCCTTTTCCTATCCTAATTTAGATATATATTGTTCTACTTACCTTTTATGCTATAATAAGGTATTATTCTGGAAATACCGAGGTTCTTTTAAATTAAGAATGTATTTCTAATTTTCCAAACATTTACGGTTGATTCCTTTGTGCAACTGGTGTTTTGTTTGTTTGTTTTTTGTTTTTTTGTTTTTATGTTCACATGTAATTCAGTGTTTTGTTTTTTAATCACAAGACATTTTTTCTGCATGATAAAATGATTGGAATCTTTTGGGAATGGAAATACCTAATGGTTTCTAAGCAATCCAGGAAGAGTTGTTGTTTGTGGCCCAGTCACAATGCGCATTGGTAGAAACCCATACTCAGCAGGCTGGGCCACATGGAAGGCCTCAGTTGTATTCTGTACCACTCTAAAAGCCAGATAGAGTAGACCCAGCTACTCGTTAAGCTGAGAGAAGAGATTCAGGACATACTTTATTTAAAAAATAAGAATATTCATGGATTTTGTAAAAAGACTTTTGTGAACGTCTATGTAAATCTTTTGAAAATTATGGCTCTTTTAGCAGAAATACCTATTTATTTTTCATAATCAAATAAATGTAATCATTTATCCCTAATTCTTTCCTTGTGGTGCTAAAAACTAGATACATTGTTTAGCAAATAAAAGCTTATATAAAATTAGAACTAAAAAGTATTAAGTCTTGGGGCCAGCAATGGCATGGAGGTTAAGGCATTGGACTCCCACATGACTGACTGCAGTTCAAATCCTGGACCTGGGGACCAGCAATTGGCATAATGGCTATATTGTTGGGCTCTCATATTCTAGTCCTGGACCTGGTGGCTTAAACTCACACCAGGCACTTGTGCATGCATGCCCAATATCCCAAGAAGAGAATGGAGAAGGGATTGCAGCATGGCCATCCCCCTTGGAGGGTGATTTCTCACTTCCTGTCTCTCTGTCTATCTCTGTCTTTCTGGTGAGCACATGTGCCCTATACCAAAAACCTCTCAAAAAAAAAAAAAAAGCAAATCTTGGGGCTGGCTGCCTTCTTTCTCATTTTCTCTTGCTACCTGTCTTTCTCCAGTGAGCACATATACCCTATAGCAAGTAAAATAAAAATAATTAATAAAATTTTAAAATAAAAAAAGAAATAGCATGTCTTTTTATGCACATCTTAACATTTGTGAACACTAATATGTAATATTTGGATTTTCTTGTTAAACTAACACATAATTTTTTATTTAAAGGCAAATCCTCCTCCAGTACTGGTCAACACAGATAGCTTGGAGACATCAACTTATGTAAGTTCCATTTCTTCTTTACACTTAAATAATTTTGCCTTTTCTGTTCAGTTTTTTATAAAGATGCAAGAACACAGCCTTATTTTTTCTAGTACATTTCATTTAAAGTATTTTACCATTATATATTTTAACTGTAACTGCTCTAATGAATGAAACAATACTGTCTTGTTTTAGTTGCTTTTTTCATGATTATACAAAGCAGAAATGTTGAAATAGAATTTCCAGGGTTTTTGTTTTTTTTTTTTTAATTATGATGATTCATTTTACGTAAAGGCTTACCTCTAATATTCGGTCCTTTGCACAGTGCTATGTATTTAAACAGTCAATTTAGGGACCAGCAGTTAGCGTAATGGCTATATCCCTGCATTCTCATGTAGTCAACTGCGGTTCGAGTCCTGAACCCAGTGGCTTAAAACTCACGCCGGGTGCGTGTGCGTACGTGTCAAAGATCCCAAGAGGAGAATGGAGGAGAAGGGATTACTGCGGGGTGATTTCTCGCTTTCTGTCTCTCTGTCTGGCGAGCGCATGTACCCTATAGCAAAAACCTCTCCAAAAAAATAATAAATAAATAGTCAATTTAGAAGTGTATTAAGTGACTAGGTTTTTAAAAACCAGGTTGTATGTATGTTCAGTATATTAAAATAATTAGTTATAACTTTTAATTTTAAGTTGATTTTTCTCTAGAACAACCAACCTGCCAGTTTGCAGTTTGCATGGTGGTTAACATGGCTGAATCCCACATGGCCAACTACATAATTCAATTCTCTGTCCTGGTTGTTTGAAAAACATGCCTGGTGTGTGTGTGTGTGTGTGTCTATACCCGCACGTGGATACATGTATACCCAAAATCCCAAGAGGCGAATAGAGGAGAAGGGATTGTGGTGTGGTCATCTCCTTTGGGGGATGATTTCATACTTTCCCCCTTTCTCTGTCCGTCTCTCTCTGTCTCCCTCTGGCAAATGCATGTGCCCTATAACAGATAAACTATGTTTTAA
>NW_006160028.1:6887918-6914060 GCF_000334495.1 Tupaia belangeri chinensis
TTAAAGACCTATAGATATAATAGCAGAATGTGATCTTAATTTTTTTTCACTCCAAATAAAAATATATTTGTAGATGTAAAATTAGTGCCCATGTATTGAGATATAGTACTCTCATGTGTTATTTTTTTAATCAAATGGTGCATGATTTTACAGACTGTAAAAATAATTTCTTTCCCATTTTTTAACTGTAGGTGATTTTCAGTCTATACTTTAAGATATTTTGTTTAACTTTATATTGTAATATAAATTAGATTTTGGAAAACTTCAAATAATGACTTAAGACCAAATAAAGCAGAACCATACTTTTTTTCAGAGTCTTCATTTCATTTCATCTATCTTTCACACTGATACATTGAGTCATTGGGATACCCGTTGAGAAAGTCATGATGGATTTTTGCATAGAAAAACACATCATAACTTTCTCAATAACCTAATAAAATACTTAAGCAGAATTTTTGTCTTTTGTTAGTGTTCTCTTCACTTTTTTTCCCCTTTCTTGTTCTCTTTGTTGACATGTTTTGCTTGAGGACGGAGTAAGTGATTAAATGTTTTATTTTAAAAACTTTGAGCTGAAACACTTCCCAAAATTAAGTAATTAATTGAAAAGGTAGGGCTACTACTGTGGCCTAAGGGAACTTAATTTCACACAACTAACTGTTATTCTAGTCCCTGGCCTGTCAGCTCAAAGAACACGCTGGGCACATGCACGTGCGTGGTCCAAATTCTGACAGGGAGGAAGAATGGAGAAGGGATAGTGATGTGAAAATGTCCCATTAAGGGTGTGTGTGTGCGCGCACTCTCTCTCTCTCTCTCTCTCTCTCTCCCCCTCCCTCCTATTTTCTCTCTCTGTTCTTTCTCTCTAAACTTCTCTGATGAGCATAGATGCCCTCTGCTCATTTTAAATAAAAAGATAATGCTTACACATTGTACAAAGATAATACTTACACATTGTACAAAGCTCATAAGATCCAAAAGGATACTCAGAAAAAGTAAATCTTCCTGCCGCCTCAGCTCCCAATCTTCCAGTTACCCTTGGCTAAACCAAAAAAGTGTTGGTAATTTTATATATATACATACATATATATATATATATATATGCTTCTGTAAACATCATGCATATCCAAGCATATCTGTTTCCAAATTTTTCCCATTAAAATCAATAGCCTAGTGACTATTTTTGTGTTTATATACAAGTACGTAATCAGAATATACTTATGTAACTAGAATTGCTTAGAAAGTGTGTTAGTTTTTAGATTCAATCATTATTGCTAAATTGTACTTTACAGTTTTACCCATGTATACTTCAACAAAAAAGTATATTGATGCATTTTTACACTATAGCATCACCAGCACAATGTGTTAAAAACATTTTGATCTTTTGTTAATAAAATGTTTAAGATTGTTTTAATTTGCATTTGTCACTACTCACATTTTATACCTTTTTACCATAGAAAATTTTTATGTTGAGGTATTCGGATACCACAAAATTCACTGTTTAAATTCAGTGGCTTTTCGTTTATTTACATCATTGTGCCATCATCACCGTATTCTAATTCAGAACATCTTCATTACCTAATTAAGAAACCCTGTACCTTTCACCAGTCAGTCTCCATTCTGCCCTGTGTCTAGCCGCTGGTAGTCTTTAATCTACTTGTAATCACTTTTAATTTGTTTATTTTAGATGTTTCCTATAAATAGAATCATATCTAATTGTGGCCTTTTGTGTCTTGTTCTTTTTACTTGTCATGTTTTTGAAGGTTCATCCATGTTGTAGTGTGTATCAGTAATTCATTTTTTATTGCCAGGCCAACAGGTAGCTTTGTGATTAAGGTGGCTAGATCCCACATGAGTAACTGCACTTTTATCCTATAATCTTACTGAACTCATGTATTAGTTTTAATAGTCTTTTTGTGTAGATTCCATTACATTTCTGTATACAAATCTTATCATCTACAAATAGTGATCATTTTATTTCTTCCTTTCCAATTTGTATATCTTTCATTTCTCTTTTTGTCTAATTTTCCTGACTAGACTACATTACAATATTTAATAGAAGTGATGAAAACAAACATCTTGTTTTGTTTCTGACCAATTGGTGTGAAATTTTTACTCTTTTGCATTGAAGTATAATTAATCATTCTCAATTTTAAGTATCATTTGATACTATAATTTCATTAGCATTGAGTGTCATTCTCTCTTAATTCATTGCTGTTTGATCCTTAAATAGTAAAAATGTTAAGGGAAGGCACAATTAAAGACAGAAGTTTTATAGAATTTTTTTTTTTTTTGAGAGATTTTTGCTTTAGGGTGCGTGCACTCGCAAGAGAGAGAAAGTGAGAAATCACTCCCCAGGCGGATGGCTACGCTGCAATCCCCTCTCCTCCATTCTCTTCTCAGGATCTTGGGTACGCATGCACGCACACCTGGTGTGAGTTTAAGCCACTGGGTGCAGGACTCAAACTGCGGTCGACTACATGGGAGTCCAGTGACATAGCCACCACACCAACTGCTAGTCCCGCTGGTCCCTAATTTTATAGAGTTCTTATGGGTTCCAGAAAGAGAAGAAAAAGAAGTAATTTTCATGAATTACCTTGCCTTTATACTCCTTAAGACAAACCATGAATACTGAAGGTTAAAACATTCATTCAGTTGGACTTTGGTGGATTTTTTACACACTAAAAGTCAGTTTTCCACATGTAATATATAGGTAACTGTAATATTTTAAAATTATGTTCATTATTTAGGAAAAACTTAAACTCTTTGAAGGTTATTATTTTGTATTTTTAACTATGATAATTTTTCATTAACATTGTATTTTTTTAGTACATTTTTATTTTTAGATTCTTGCTTTATGATGGCATAGACTTAAAAGTTTTTGATTGCCTCATATGATGCATTGGTGAACAATGCGTCATCTGAATATTGAGATAACATCTTGGATTTCAACATATTACTCCACAGTTAGAAAGGTATAACTGAATTGAACTTCAGTAACAGAGAATTGATAATTTTGACTTCTTTTTATCTTCCTATGGACAAGTCTTTTACCTTAAATGTAATAGCATTTGTTCTACTTGAATATATTAGTGTTGGCTGATAAAAAAATTTAAGAAAATTCAGGTCTGTGAGCCAATGAGAAATTGAGGATAGCTGTGTTACAATTTTTTCTCTGCTTTTTTATGTTCTTATATATATATATATATTATTTATATAAAATTATTTATATTTATATTAAAGACATGTGCATTTTAAAAGTTAGAAAGTAAACACTTTTCTGGTATACTAGCAACAGCTAGTTGGAAATACATATGATACCTTCAAATGTATTAACAAAAATGTGAAATACCTAGTAATCGTCAAAAATGAAATCCATAGAGTTCATAGTAAGAAAACTGTAAAACTTCATTGAGTGTTATGAGAGAATTCTTGACTAAGTAGAAAGTTTATCTTTCCTACACGGGAAAGTGATAAAGTAAGCCTTCAGGTCTGGGACTTGAACCATGGTCGGTCATGTGTGAGTTTAGCACCTTAACCACCATGCCACCTGCCGGCCCTGGTCCCACATTTTACCCATTCTTAAAATCAGGTTTTTTTGGGTTGTTTTTGGTTTTGTTTGTTTGTTTATTTGTTTGTGTTTTGCTCTTGAGTTGTATTTCTGCACAGAAGCTTTTTAAAAAAGTTAGATATAGTCCCATTTGTCTGTGTCTGCTTTTGTTTGCCTGTGCTTATGGAGGTCTATTTAAGAAACTATGATGCAGGCCAATATGGTGGAACTCTACCTCACCCCCATTTTGTTCTAGTAACTTTAGAATTTCAGGTCTTATATTTAAGTCTTACCCATTTTGAGTTGATATTTTTATATACAGTGTGAGATTAGGAAGTGGTTTTCACTCTTGTGATGTGGTTGTCCATTTCCCCCAACATTTTTTATTGAAGATACTGTCCATCCATTGTGTGTATTTTTGGCACTTTTGTCAAAGATCTATCAACTCTAAATATTTGGGTTTAAATATGGACTTTCTGTCTTATTCCATTGGTCAGTATGTCAGTTTTGATTTATACATTTATTTTCTACATTTTATTACATGTCTTTACAGTATACATTCTTTTTTTTTTTTTTGAGAGGTTTTCGCTATAGGGCGCGTGCACTCACTAGACAGACAGAGAGAGACAGAAAGCGAGAAATCACCCCCTAGGGGGGATGGTCACACCGCAATCCCTTCTCCTCCATTCTCCTCTCAGGATCTTGGGCATGCACGCACACGCGCCCGGCGTGAGTTTTAAGTCACCGGGTCTGGGACGCGCGAACCGCGGTCAACTACGTGGGAGTCCAGCGACATAGCCATTACGCTAACTGCTGGTTCCCTACATTTCTTTTTCTAACACAGATATCATGCATGTGAGTCAAGACAAAGATATTACTATATACATTATCATCAGCAAATAGCTTCTCATTTTTTGTCAGTTAAGCATACTTTTACCTGTTTTTTCCTCTCCCTTTCTCCTCCCTCCCTTTCATAACTTTTTTCTCCCATGTTTTATTAATTTACAAAAGATCTTAAAGTATGGACAAAGCTAGAATCTAGTGACAAGTACACTGTAATTTTCTTCTGAAACATTCTTTTTTCTCTCTCCATTCCCCCTTTTACTAAAAAAAGGTATCAAGTAGCTTATTTGCAAAAATTTTTTAAATTTTTATAAATTTAAAAGCTCTATAAAAATTCCATTTCTGATGCATGGCAGCTATTAAATAATACTTTTGTATTATGAACTTACTCAACCATTCTGTCACAAAATAAGAATGCTCACAGATATTTTCCAATTACAAAGGGGTCAGGAAAGGAGAAAATTTTGTTTCAATTAAAATTCTTTTTTTTTACAAATTGCCGAACCCAACAGCTCAAAATAAAACAAAAATCCTTTAATTGGAAGATAAAGCATATGAGAAATTAGTATTGTTTTAGGAAAAGTAATAGAATTCTATTTCACTAGTTCAGTCTCGTGTAACCTTTCTTTTGTTTAATTTGCAGTGTTACTGTGGTCTGACCTTTCCATTAACATTCAACATTATTATTGATATTTCAGAACTTGTCCCTACCATTAAGTTGGCCTTTTTCTTGGTCATTTTTTGTTCTCTTATTTGTCTTAGTTTTCCTGGTATAGTACTCCCTTCAGAACTTGTCAAAGAGCTGGTCTGGTGTTGGTAAGTTCTTCCAGGTTTTGTTTATCTGAGAATGTGTTTATCTTTTCTTCCCATGTGAAAGATAATACTAGATTATAGTGTTTTTGGTTGAAATTGTTTTTCACTTAGCACTTTGAATATTTTTTCCCATTCTTTCCTTGCTTGCATTGTATCTGATAAGTGGTCCAACATTAACCTTATGGGACATCCTTTGAAAGTAACTTTATGCTTCTTTTTTGCCAGTTTTAGTATCATGTCTTTGTGGTTTTCGTCAATCTGGCTATGATGTGCCTTGGGAAAGATCTTCTTGGTTGATTCTTTGTGGGGTCCTTTGTATTTCTTGGGTCTGGATTTTTGAGTGCTTCTCTAGGTTTGGAAAGTCTTCTTTCAGCATTTCATGGACTAGATTATCAATACCCTTATTAGTTTCTTTTTCTTTTTCTTTTTAAAATTATTTATTTACATTCATTCACTGTACATCATTACAGCATACAAAATGAAATTTTTCCATCCAAAAGACCCTGTATATTGGCTCAATCAAGCACATCAACATATGTGTTATTGTCAAGAAATAATTTTCCATTTCTTGTTTCCTGTATATTTTGCCTTTTTTCCCATCCTTGATTCTCTCTCACCCTCTGCCATCTCCCACCCTCCTTCCTACACAATGTCTGATATCTATTGTTGCATTCTATGCCTTTTTCTCCCCCACATTTTATTGTTTCACTAAATAAATATATTAATTAATCTAAATATTTTCAATAGCCAGCACAACTGATATATCCATATCTATGAACACAAGTCTGACTTTAGGCATAAACCTCAGTGAGTAGAATGAATATACTATAAAGTAGCACCTAGCTAGGGCTGTATACCTTACTGCAGTCATCAAATAGGTAAAATATATATATATATATATATATATTCTATTTCTGACCCTCTGTTCTTTCCCACCCTCTTCTCGCACTACCTCTGGTGTCTACAGTCGTCTTCCATTCTTTTTCCCCCACATTGTATTGATCACACAATTTCTTAAATAATCTAACTACTTTCAATAGCAATAGAAACTGTTAATTTCAAGAAAGCAGTTTTAACTTAAAGAAATCCTAAGGAATGTTGCTTAAAACTTAAAGCCAGCAAACAGGTTAGGATTCTGTTCAAATGGTAAATGACCATAGGAAGCTATATAGTATAAGCTAGGTGCTATTTTATAATATATTCATTCTACTCAGAGTGTCACACCTAAAGTCAGACATGTATCCACAGATATGTATATACCAACTGAACTTGCTATTGAAAGTAGTTAGATTATTTAAGAATTTATTTTGTGAATCAATAAAATGTGGAGGGAAAAAGGAATGGAAAATAACTGTAGACACCAGAGAGAGTATTGGATGAGGGTGGGAAATGGCAGAGAGTCAGAAATAGGGGGAAAGTATTTATACACACATACACACACACACATATAGATGATAGATATATATCATCTATATGTGTGTGTATATATATATGAAGCTAGAAATGGAAAATTATTGGTGATAACATACATGATTAAGCCACTGTGCAGTATATTCTGAATGGGAAATCATATGTTGTATGCTGTGATGATGCTTAATGAATGAATGTTAATTAATTAAAATAAAAAAATTTTAAAAACACACACACACATACATATGAGAGAAAATTTTCAGGTGTAATTGAGAGGGAGTGAGAGAGACAGGAACAGAAAGAAGACAGAACATCTTACCTGACTTTTCACTGGATGTTGGGCTGGAAGAAGAGGTTTGAGGCAAAGGCTTTCCAGTTAAAGCAGCAGGGCCAGGCCCATCTCAGGTGCACATGGAGCCTGGCTTTTCACTGGGTGTTGGGCCAGAAGAAGAGGTTTGGGGCAGTGACTTTCCGGTTAAAGGGACAGAGCTAGGCCTACCTCAGATGCACATGGATTCTGGCTTTTCACTGGGTATTGGGCCAGAAGAGAAGGTCAGTGTGTCAGTTTTTATGCCAATAACATGCTGTTTTGATTTCAATTACTTAATAATATATTTTGAAACCAGGGAATGTGTTGTGTGCAGCTTCTGTGTGTGTGTTTTTCAAGATTGCTTTGATTGTTCAGAATCTTTTCTGATTCCATATGAGTTTTAGTATTTGTTTCTATGGAAAATGACATTGGAATTTCAATAGGAATTGCATTGAATTTATAGGTTTTTTTTGGATAGTATGTACATTTTAATAATATTCTCCTAATCCATGAACACGAGATATCTTTCCATTTGTGTCTTCTTCAATTTCTTTCATCAATGCTTCATAGTTTATAGTGTACAATTTTTTTTTAACCTTTTTGGTTACATTTACTTGAAATTAATTAAATTTACTTAAAATCAATTAATTAAATTTACTTGAAATTAATTTAAGTGTTTGTAAATGGAATTATTTTCTTAATTCCTTTTTTAGATAATTTGCTGTTTGTGTATAGAAACATTACCAAATTTGTTTATTAGTTCTAACAATTTTTTGATAGTCTTTTGGGTGTTCTATACTAACACCATGTCATCAGCTGAGAGTTTTACTCCTATATGGATGCTTACAACATCCATTATACTTAACAGTGAAAAGTTGAAAGCTTATCCTCCAAGATCATAAACTTGACAAGAGTGCCTTCTCTACTGTCTTTGGTCTAATACTGGAAATCCTGGCCAAAGCTATTAAAAGGAAAAAATAATAATAAAAGATCCCTATATAGGAAAGGAAGAAAAGAACAGATCTTGTTGCTGAGCAGGAAGATACAGTAAAAATCTTCACTTTCTCTGGACTAATCTATAAATTTTGTATAATACCAATTTAAATTCAAAGAAGGGTAAAGAAAGAAAGGGAAGGGAGATGGAGAGGGAAAAAAAGGAAGAAGAAAAGAGCTAGTAAGTGTGTGTGTGTGTGTGTGTGTGTGTGTGTGTGTCTTTTCGAGGGGTAGAGTTAGTGAAATAATTCAACAAGAACTACACCATCTGGTACAGTAGCCACTGGGTATATATTACTGTTTAAATTTAAGTTGATTAAAATAAATTAAAACTGGGAAGATACATTTAAAGTGTTAAATGTAAAACAATTTCAACCAAGATTACTATATCCGGCAAGATAATCTTTCAGATGGAAGGAAAAGATAAAAATATTCTCAGATAAACAAAGCCTGAAAGAATTTACCAACCCAAGAACACGTCTTCAAGAAATTCTGAAGGGAGTACTATACCAGGAAAACCAAAGAGAGATAGAAAGAAACAACCACCAAGAAAACAACTGACTAAATAGAATATGTGCTGTCAAAGCAAGCACACGACTGACTAAATAGTAAGAACAAGTCCGGAAATGTTGAATGTTAATGAATTAAATTCTCCAATCTAGAGACACAGTCTGGCTTAATGGATACAAAAACAGAAACCCTCTATCTGTTGCCTACAAGAATCCCACCTCATAGGTAAAGATTTGCATAGACTAAAAGTACAGAACTGGAAAAAGGTATTCCATACAAATGGAAACCAAAAAAGGGCTGGAGTCAGGATACCTATTTCAGGCAAAATAGACTTTAAGACAAAAACTGTAAGAAGAGGCAAAGAAGGACATTATATAGTATAAAAGGGCTAATTTATCAAGAAGATATCGTGCTTTTATATATATACACACACATACACATATACACACAGTGTGTGTATGCATTGGGTACATGAGTTGGCTCAGGAGCAACCAAATCCATAAAGGAAAGACTACTAGATCTAAAAGGAGAGAGAGACGACAACACACTAATTGTTGGGAATCTCAACACCCCACTGTCTCCTTTAGGTAGATCATCTAGACAGTAAGCAAAGAGATACAGGATCTAAACGATACCATGAATCAAATGAACTTGACAGACGTGTATAAACCTTTCCACCCAAAAACCATGAAATACACATTTGTATCACCCACACATGGAACCTTTTCAAAGATTGACCATATGATAGGCCACAAATCAAGCCTTTACAGATTCAAAGGCATAGAAAGTATATTCAGCATCTTTTCTGACTATGATGGAATTAAACTTGATATTAATTTCAGGAAAAATCCTTGAGAATACATACATAAAGACATGAAAACTAAACAACCTATTGGAGGACTTATCAACTACCAAAGAAATTAAGACTGAAATCAAAAGATTTATGGAAACAAATGACAATGAGTACACAAGTTTCCATAAACTATGGGACACCACAAAAGCACTCATAAGAGGGATATTCATAGCAATTAGTGCACATAAGAAAAAGATGGAAAGGTGGCAAATAGCCCAACATCATGCATTAGGGAATTAGAAAAACAACAACAAAATCCAAAAAACGTCTAGAGAAAAGAGAATAATAGGCTTGAGCAGAAATAAATGAGATAGACATAAACGAACTATACAGAAAATAAATGAAAGCAAAAACTGGTTCTTTGAAAAGATAAAGTTGACACACCATTATGTATACTAATTAAGGAGAGAGAAAGGAACCAGGTAAATCAATATTACAACAGATAAATATAAATACAAAACATCATCAGAGTATACTATGAGCGACTATGTACCAACAAACAAGAACACCTGGATGAGATGGACAAATTCTTGGAAACATATATTCTACTGAGATTGGATCATGAAGATATAGACAGCTTGAATATACCATAACAAGCAATGAGATTGAATCAGTAATAAATAACCTCCCAACGAAGAAAAGCACAGGCCCTTATGGCTTGACTTCTAAATCCTACAAAACTCTTAAAGAAGAATTAATCCCCATTCTACTCAAACTATTTTTAAAAATCTAGAAGGAAAGGGAAAAAAAGGAAGAAGAAAAGAGCTAGTAAGTGTGTGTGTGTGTGTGTGTGTGTGTGTGTGTGTCTTTTCGAGGGGTAGAGTTAGTGAAATAATTCAACAAGAACTACACCATCTGGTACAGTAGCCACTGGGTATATATTACTGTTTAAATTTAAGTTGATTAAAATAAATTAAAACTGGGAAGATACATTTAAAGTGTTAAATGTAAAACAATTTCAACCAAGATTACTATATCCGGCAAGATAATCTTTCAGATGGAAGGAAAAGATAAAAATATTCTCAGATAAACAAAGCCTGAAAGAATTTACCAACCCAAGAACACGTCTTCAAGAAATTCTGAAGGGAGTACTATACCAGGAAAACCAAAGAGAGATAGAAAGAAACAACCACCAAGAAAACAACTGACTAAATAGAATATGTGCTGTCAAAGCAAGCACACGACTGACTAAATAGTAAGAACAAGTCCGGAAATGTTGAATGTTAATGAATTAAATTCTCCAATCTAGAGACACAGTCTGGCTTAATGGATACAAAAACAGAAACCCTCTATCTGTTGCCTACAAGAATCCCACCTCATAGGTAAAGATTTGCATAGACTAAAAGTACAGAACTGGAAAAAGGTATTCCATACAAATGGAAACCAAAAAAGGGCTGGAGTCAGGATACCTATTTCAGGCAAAATAGACTTTAAGACAAAAACTGTAAGAAGAGGCAAAGAAGGACATTATATAGTATAAAAGGGCTAATTTATCAAGAAGATATCGTGCTTTTATATATATACACACACATACACATATACACACAGTGTGTGTATGCATTGGGTACATGAGTTGGCTCAGGAGCAACCAAATCCATAAAGGAAAGACTACTAGATCTAAAAGGAGAGAGAGACGACAACACACTAATTGTTGGGAATCTCAACACCCCACTGTCTCCTTTAGGTAGATCATCTAGACAGTAAGCAAAGAGATACAGGATCTAAACGATACCATGAATCAAATGAACTTGACAGACGTGTATAAACCTTTCCACCCAAAAACCATGAAATACACATTTGTATCACCCACACATGGAACCTTTTCAAAGATTGACCATATGATAGGCCACAAATCAAGCCTTTACAGATTCAAAGGCATAGAAAGTATATTCAGCATCTTTTCTGACTATGATGGAATTAAACTTGATATTAATTTCAGGAAAAATCCTTGAGAATACATACATAAAGACATGAAAACTAAACAACCTATTGGAGGACTTATCAACTACCAAAGAAATTAAGACTGAAATCAAAAGATTTATGGAAACAAATGACAATGAGTACACAAGTTTCCATAAACTATGGGACACCACAAAAGCACTCATAAGAGGGATATTCATAGCAATTAGTGCACATAAGAAAAAGATGGAAAGGTGGCAAATAGCCCAACATCATGCATTAGGGAATTAGAAAAACAACAACAAAATCCAAAAAACGTCTAGAGAAAAGAGAATAATAGGCTTGAGCAGAAATAAATGAGATAGACATAAACGAACTATACAGAAAATAAATGAAAGCAAAAACTGGTTCTTTGAAAAGATAAAGTTGACACACCATTATGTATACTAATTAAGGAGAGAGAAAGGAACCAGGTAAATCAATATTACAACAGATAAATATAAATACAAAACATCATCAGAGTATACTATGAGCGACTATGTACCAACAAACAAGAACACCTGGATGAGATGGACAAATTCTTGGAAACATATATTCTACTGAGATTGGATCATGAAGATATAGACAGCTTGAATATACCATAACAAGCAATGAGATTGAATCAGTAATAAATAACCTCCCAACGAAGAAAAGCACAGGCCCTTATGGCTTGACTTCTAAATCCTACAAAACTCTTAAAGAAGAATTAATCCCCATTCTACTCAAACTATTTTTAAAAATCTAGAAGGAAAGAACCCTCCCAGATTTATTCTATGAAACCTCCATCACCCTCATCCACAAAACAGATAAGGACATGACAAAAAAAAGAAAACTACAGACCTATCTCTTTGATGAGTCAGGGTTAGGGTTAGGTAGGTGCAGAAATTCTCAGCCACATCCTAACAAATAGTATCCAACAACATTAAAAAAAAGAGTATATGTTATGACCAGATGTCTGTCTCATTTATTTCTGCTCAAGCTTTTTATTCTTTCTTTTCTCCAGACATTTTTTGGATTTTGTTGTTCTATACGTAGAAGACTCAAAGGTATCTACAGAAAAACTCCTGAAAGTGATAAATGAATATAGTAAAGTTACAGGATACCAAATCAACATACATAAATCTATAGCATTTCTGTATATGAACAACAAGCAGACTGAAGTAGAACTGAAGAAAGTAACCCCATTTATCATAGCCACAAAAAATATAAGATACCTAGGAACAAATCTAACCAAAGAAATTAAACACTTCTACAAGGAAAACTATGAAAATCTTTTTAAAAAAAAAAAGGAAAAGAAAAATAGAAAATGACACAAAAATGTAGAAGGACATCCCATGTTCCTAGACTGGAAGTATTAATATAATCAAAATGGCAATTCTACCCAAATTAATCTACATATTTAATACAATTCCAATCAAATTACCAAAATTGCAGACTATTTAGAAATTTGAAAATGAACAAAACTAGAGCTCAATGTAGCTGTTGTGGGATTTAGCCAAAGCCAGATGCCAAGGAAAATTATAAACTTTAGTGGATTTTTTTAGAACAAAAGAGCAAGCATAAATGATTTGACTCAAAAAATGTTTTGAAAGCCTAAAAAAAGAATAAGGAATTGTCAAAAGTAGAAAGTAATAACATGGAATATAATAGATTCATCAGTAATGTTAAAACTATTTCTTTGATAAAGACTAATAGATGTTTAGCAAGTCCAATAAAATAATAAAAATGATGCAAATAATCTTTAGAATAAGAAAGTGACTATAGCTGCTTACCATGAATTTTAGTTTTACTCATTAAAAAAGACCTATAGGTTTGGTGATAGGATGTGCAGGATGTGTACATGTATAGTTCTTCTCTACTTTAGATGCATAGCAATCGCAGATTAGCATGTATATAAGACATGTATTTATATGTATATATAAATGATTTTTAACACAAATCTCAGAAGCAAGAGGAAAATATCTTTATATGAGAAAGAAAGGAAGCAAAGTAGTAATTGAGTTTGAATCCATGAAAGGCACAAGAAGAACCCAAAAGGGGAGTAGAAATGTGTTTTAGAAGCTGCTGAGGTAGTCCCTCATTAGAAGGGAGATTGTAGGTTCATGTCCAGACTTCACTGTGTGTACCAGGCATACCCTTAGCTCTGATCCCAGCCTGACTGAAGGCTCCTGGATTGTGGTGTCAGGACTCTGTTGGGCATACTCTCTCCCTCTTTCTCACTCATAGAAGAAATATGTAAACAAACTGTCTTTAAACCTCTCAAAAATTGCCTGACTCTTTACTATACCTGAGTTAAGGGTTTTTTGATTTTGTTTTTTAATTATTTATATGGGGGCCAGCAGGTGACATGGTGGCTAAAAATGCCAGACTCCTACATGGCTTACCGTGGTTTGTGTCCGGACCCAGTAGCTTGCTTTCTCACTTTCTGTCTCTCTCTGTCACACACTTACCCACTCAATCTCACTCTGTCCCTTTATGGTTAAATTTAAATAAATGAATGAAGGAAGGAATAAAGTTCAATAAAGTAATTTTTAAAAAAAAGAATTATTTTATGGGGCCAGTAGGTCACACGGTAGTTAAGGGGCTGGACTCCAACATGGCCAACAATGTTTTAAGTCCCAGACCTGGTGGCTTGCTTTCTCTCTTTCTCCCTCTCCCTCTCCCTCTCCCCCTCCCTCCCTCCCTCCTTCCCTCCCTCCCTCCCAACCACAGTTGACTACATGGGAGTCCAGCAACATAGCCATTACACCAACTGCTTTATTGAAGAAGAATTACTTAGGGGCAAGCAGATCTCATAATGGTTACATTGCTGGACTCACCACTGTTTGATTCCCGGGCCCAGTGGCTTAAACCTCACATCAGGAACATGTGCATGGATGCCCAAAACCCAAAGAGGAGAGTGGAGGAGAAGGGATTGCAGTGTGGCCATTCTCCCTGGAGGGGCAAGTTCTTGCTTTCTTTCTTGCTGTTTCTCTGTGTGTCTCTGGCAAGTGCACATGCCCTGTAGCACAAATTTCTCTCAAAAAAAGAATTTTTATTTTATCATTAGTAGTAGTAGTAACTACTACACCTCCTGCTGGCCCCAAGGGTTACTTTTTAAAATATGTTAAATGTTTATTATTTATGTTGTGTTTTTCTCACACACCCTGAAAATTTGTGACTTAAAGGAACAACAATTCCACATTTTTTATGATTTTCTGGGTTAATTGAATGGTTCTTCTGCTTTACATTGTGTTGGATAGAACTGAGGAAAAAGGGAACCAGCAGTCAGCGTAATGGCTATGTCACTGGACTCCCACGTAGTCAACCGTGGTTCACATCCTGGTGGCTTAAAACTCAGTGCCGGGCGCATGTGCGTGCATGCCCAAGATCCCGCGAGGAGAATGGAGGAGAAGGGATTGTGGTGTGGCCATCCCCCCTGGGGGGTGATTTCTCGCTTTCTGTCTCTCTCTGTCTGTCTGGCGACCGCACGCGCCCTATAGTGAAAATCTCTCCAAAAAAAAAAAAAAGAACTGAGAAAAAAAAAAAAACTGGAAGATGTAAAATATCCTCATGTACATGGTTGTTAGTTGGCACTAGCGGGGCTTTGGTTTCACAAGCACAGCAGGGGCTTTGGTTCTTTTTCATTTGGCTCAACCCATAGGCTATGTTTCCTCACATTATAACTGCGAGGTTATAAGAAAATGCATTCTGCAGCAAAGGCAAACAACTACAAGGACTCAGTAGCCTAGCTTAGGAAACCATACAGCATCATTTGTGCTGCATTTATTTTTCTTTTATAGATGTGTACTTTTTTTTCTTAGAGAGAGATTTTTTGCTATAGGGTGCATGCACTCGCCAGAGAGAGAGACACACAGAGACAGAGAGACAGCAAGAAATCACACACCCACCCTGGGGGGAGAGGGTGGCCATGCCACATTTCCTTCTCTTCCAATTTCCTCACAGGATTTTGGGCACACACACCCAGTGTGAGTTTCAAGCCTCTGGGTCTAGCCCTAGAACTGCGGTCAGCCACGTGGGAGTTCAGGACATAACCATTACACCATCTGCTGGTTCCATTTAACCAGAAATTTTAAAGCAAGGATTTGAACGTATGCCAGTCTGATCTACAGTCTTCATATCTACCAGTGACCCTCACTGTGGAAATCACTTTTTTCAGGAAAGAATAGGAGATAAATTAGGAATAAGATAAAATGCTTGGTTTTTAAGATGTGAGCAACATCTTGAATGGTGAACCTGATTTGGACATAAAGTGTGTAAGTGAAATTTACAGAGGAAAACCTAAAAGTTCCAGATATAAAGGTGGGGAATTGCAGTTGTGATGGAAAGTGCAAGTCATTCAGATTGGATAGTGTTTGAGATGCGTGAAGAAGTGAGATATAGGTATTAGGGATGATGACAAGTAAATTTAATTTCTATATATGCTTTCTTGGTAAGTGAAGTTCTAAGTAAAGTTTATACAAAACCTTAGTTACTTATATTTGTTTTAAGAAAAAGGTTTCTGAAAGTTTGAGAGGGAAGAATGTTATTAGCATGTACATTAAACATCTAAGTGCTTAAAACACAAAAGAATGATTTAAAGGGTGGGGGAATACTATGTTAATCTAAGCGTTGCATAGATAAAATTGGCAGGTGGGTAATATTTCAGAAGTTAACAAAATGCCTGACTCAGTGAGAAAGAAGAGGTGATGGCTTACAGAAAAACTGAAGTAGGTATTCAAATCAGGAAGAGTTGGCTGCTGATTAGATTTGTGAGTCATGGCAGAGGTAAGAGTTGGAGTTCAATAATATTAAAAGCTAAGCTTGAATATCAACCGTGAATTTAACTGATTAATCACTTTTGTACTCTTCAGTTATTGAAAATTTTCCCTGAAATGATTTTTTAAAGATATGTGTATTTATGTATTTAGAAATACATAAATAAAAGTAAAATTTGACCAGAGAGATCGGGAGCCAAGGTGGAAAGTGAGAAAGCAATCTGCCCAGTCTGGGACTTGAACCCCAGTCGGCCTTGTGGGAGTTCAGCACCTTTACCACCATGCCACCTCCTGGTCTCCCTAAAATGGTTTAAATAAAGCTATTGGCTCATTGTAAAAGTCAAGACTCATTTTTACATAGAAAAATATATCATGACTTTTCCGACAATCCAATGTATTACTTGATTACTTTCACATTTAATAGATTTTCATTAATAAGACATGTAAAAATTATGTCTTGCTATTTAAGATTTTATACTCTGAACTTATACTCTGAACTTCTAAACTACTTTTCTTTCCCCCATTAGGTCAATGGCACTGATGCAGATTATGAATATGAAGAAATCACACTTGAAAGGGTAAAAACTATTAATTACATTAATTTGTTGATTTAAAGAGCTTTTAAATGTACTGTTCTTTCATTTAGAATCTAAAGAAGGTCTTTCAGAAATAGAACATTATAGTACTTTCTGTAAGTTTATGTTATAAAACTAATAATGGTATTTTCTTTAGTAAACTTTTTAAAATAAAGCTGTTTTAAAATAGTTTTAAATTTACAGAAGCACTATAAAGATAGTACAGAGAGTTCTCATTTGCCCTGGACTCAGCTTCCCCTATTAACATTTTGTATCACTAGAGTACACTTGTTTCAACTAGTGAACAAAAACTGATATATTATTACTAATTGAAGCTTATACTTTATAAGATTTCATTGGTTTTTATGTTTTTCACTCCCAAAGTTCCATCCGGGATACTGCATTGCATTCAATTATCATATATCCTTAGGTTCCTCTAGACTGACGATTTCTCAGAAGTTTCCTTTGTTCTTCTTTTGTTTTTTATTTATATGCATATAATAAAATATTCATTTCAAATAGGCATTTAGTACACTAATAACATGGTCATTGCATTAGTTTTCTCCCCTTTTAAAATAACCTTAGTTCTAGGGGACCAGCAGTTAGCGTCATGGCTATGTGGCTGGACTCCCACGTAGTGGACCGCGGTTCGTGTCCCAGACCCGGTGGCTTAAAAATTCACGCCAGGCATGTGTGCGTGTGTGCATGCCCAAAATATCGAGAGGAGAATGGAGAAGGGATTGCGGCGTGGCCATCCCCCCTGGGGGGTGATTTCTCGCTTTCTATCTCTCTGTCTGTCTCTGTCTGGCGAGCACACGCGCCCTATCGCAAAAAAAATAAAAATAAAAACCTCTCCAAAAATAAAAAATAAATAACCCTAGTTCTAGTGCCTAAGACAATACCAAAAACTAATGTACTAGCCTACATAGGGTAAAATTTAGGTGTGTACATTTTCTTAGGATATATTTTCCCCTTAAGAATAACTGCTTAATTTGGGACCAGCAGTTAGTGTAATGGCTATGTCACTGGATTTCCATGTAGCCGATCGCGATTTGAGTCCTGGACCCAGGGGGTTAAACTCATGTCGTGCGCATGTGCATGTGTGCCCAAGATCCTGAGAGGAGAATGGAGGAGAAGGGATTGCACCATGGCCATCACCCCTGGGGGGTGATTTCTCGCTTTCTATCTCTCTGTCTGTCTCTGTCTTTCTGGCGAGTGCACGTGCCCTATCGCAAAAGACTCTCAAAAAAAAAAAAAGACAAAAAGAATAACTGCTTAATTTATACTGTATTTTAGTAATGCCAGTTTGTCTGGCCGCAGTTTTGGAAATTAAGTGTTCATACAGGTAAATTTCCTAAGTTCTGAATGCCCATATATTTAGATACAATTCTAAATAGTTAGATTGGTTTATGTTTGAAACCAGAATAGACTCTGAGGAAAATAGACTCGTGAGGGTCTTTCACTTGTATAATAAACTTTATTGCTCTACTATTTTAATTTGAATCACATGCTCAAGTCAAGAAGATGCTGTGTAACATTCAAGTTAGCACAATATTAATAATATATTCTATGTATTTTAATATGGTATTTTGTGACATCTTGTAATTTATTATTCTTTTTGTTTTCAATCCTTTCCCAGCGCCTTTTAAATTCCTATTATTTACTCAAGACTATACATTTTGTTTTTCAAGGATGGAAGAACTTGAGTACTTAAGCAATTTGGTAACTTCCGATGCTCTCCTGATACTATTGGGTTGTCAGAAAAGTCATGACGTATTTTTTTCTATGCAAAAATGTGTCATGACTTTCCAAAAATCCAATATTACTGAGATTCAAGTAGCTTGAAGAATTTAGACTGAAGAAAAAAATTAAAATACAAGTTTATGATAAATGGTGGCAGAATGGGTATTTAAACTGTTAATTAGAACAGTTCAATAATATAATAGGTTCAAATGTATCTGCTTATTTGATTGCTTGAAAGCTAGAGTTTAGAACATTCTTACAAAAATAAATATTTTTAATACCATTGCTTAGATCAGTTATCCTTGAAGACCTTTTTATAGCAATAGAACCCTTTCTACGAAGTAAATAGTATTCAGAAACCCAGTTTCTCCAGTTTGTAAAACAAGCAAAAAGTAGAATTCTTTTGGCAAAATGTACTTTGCTATTAAGAAAACTCACTAATGTTAAGTTCTTAGGTTGTTCTTTTAGTATTGTAGATTGTTTTTTTACTAGAGACAAATGTTAATTACACATGTCAAGGATTGGTGATAGCTGTTACTTAGCAGGTCCAGTTTGATCCATTTTATTCTGTTCTGTTCTGTTCTATTCTTTGATGTGAGAGAGTGCACATCCATGGGAGAGGAGAGAGATAATAGATAGATTTGACAGCATCTCACATTATGGTCCTCCTCTCTTAGCATCCCAGTATGTTAGATGAAAAATAATATATTGGTTTTTACATATGATGAAATATTAAATAACAGCAAAAAGATCATATCAGTGTGTCTCTCAGAACAGATTTGCCCCACCAAACATGGGTGATTGGTGGTCTAAGAGAAAGACTTTCAGTGACACCTTTGCAAATAGGTGACTAATCCAAGGACAAATTGCATATACTTGTAAAGAAAGAACTGCAGAGGAGACTTCAAATTACTTAGTATATTTCTTCAACTGTATCTACTTAGCTCTAATGCCTCTGAAAGGACTTTCCACATATTATGAGCATGTCCATTTAGCTTAGAACCTTCATATTACCCACACATATACTTTATATGTTGTGATTCCTACTTAGAACAGTTTCAGTGTCTTATTATGACAGGAACCTATGAATAAAGATAATTCTTATTTGGTCTCGAATTATTTTCCTTTATCCGCAGGGAAATTCAGGGCTTGGTTTCAGCATTGCAGGAGGTACAGACAACCCACACATTGGAGATGACTCAAGTATTTTTATTACCAAAATTATAACAGGGGGAGCAGCTGCCCAAGATGGAAGATTACGGTATGTTTTACACTTTACGTTGTAATTCTGAATTTACTTTGTATATTTCTGTTTGAAGAAGACTGGACAAGAGGTACATGCAAAAAAGAAAAACTATTCATAATTAACATAATGCTCAAACAACATTCAAATGAAAGAATTATGTCATTCTGCTGTAAGCATTGTTTTATCATTTAGGAATTTGATTTTACCTTAGATACACATTTTTAATAATAAGTGATTAATGATTTAACTGTTTTATGAGTAAATTTACAGAAATCATGAGTGTCTCTTTGTATGTTTAAATACATTCACAATGTATTTTTTATTTCTTTCTTGGTTGGAAACATGTATATATGCTTATGTAAGATACACAGGTTCATGTATTTCTGAGTTTGAATCCCATGCCACAAAGAATAAAGTATATGCACATTTTAAATAAATTAATATGTTTTCTTAATTGAATAGATGAAATAACACTGGTCTCTTGTTTACATTTAGTGTTCCCATTTGAAAACTTCATTTTCCTATGCCATAAATTATGGCATTTTTCCTGTTTTCTTGTTTGTTTTTATATGTGTATCAAAATAAGATAGTCTGAAGTTTTAGGGCTAAGTATTTTATATAGTCTGTTAAAATAGCCTATTATTTTAAGGGTATGAATACTTCATGCATCCCTTTAGTTTCTAGACTTCTCAGTAGTTGTAACAGATGGTATGTTATTAAAATAGTTAGATGTAAAAACGAATCATTTGACTATTAATGTAATATAGAAATGCACTTTCCAGTTCTATTACTGGCCTTCTGTTGGGCTGCTTATAAATTAATTATTATGGTCCTTTGTTTTACTGACAAACATACCTGTAATATTAACTCTAAGGGATCATTGTTTTGAATATAGAATTTTTTTCGTCTAAAAAAATTAATTAGCCAGAGCAGCATGTTGGGAACAATTTTAGCATTTTGTATTTTGTTCCCCTCCCAACTCAATTTGAGATTGCCACCTTTTTCTTCCAAATGGAACAAATGTAACTAAAACTGAGAGCAAAGCTAGCTGGAAAGGTTAGAATAAGAAACAAGCCAAACTTTAAAAAAAATATATTTCCACATCAAATTATGGTAGTTTATTTTCATAGGAAACCTCTGAATTAAATGACCTAATCTTTAACTTCATATAAAAGTTTTAAAATAACTTTATGCTATTAATTCTTGCATCTAAAATTAGAGAAAGCATTCAAAAAGTTATTTTTTAATAAATCAATGAAGTAATCTCAGTTATTCAGTCTGAGTCTCTGTTTTCTTATCTTTAAATCACAGCTCTGGGACCAGCAGTTGACATAATGACTATGTTGCTGGACTCCCATGTAGTTGACCATGGTTCAAGTCCTGGACCTGGTGGCTTAAACTCACGCTGGGCACATGTGCATGTGTGCCCAAGATCCCAAGAGGAGAAGGGATTGTGGCGTGGCCATCCCCCCTGAGGGGGGGTTGATTTCTCACTTTCTGGCGAGCACACATACCCTATAGCAAAAATTTCTCCCAATAAATAAATAAATAAATAAATAAAAATTTTAGGAGAATTGTAGTGTCTATAATTAATAAGTATATACAGTAAGCATACAAGTGGTAGTTATAATTATCATTTAATATTTTTGTAATATATTTTTTGCACTATTTGTTTTGGCCAGCCCTTGGGAAATGTTTATATTTCTTCATATAAGTATTTAATACACTGGAATTTAATATCCAGCATCTTCATTTATATTTTCTAAAGTAAATAATTCTCTTTACCTTAAAAATTAAAAAAAACAAAGGCTGGCCCATGAACTGGTGATTCATGGAGCCAGAAACCACATGACTGGACATACAGCTTGAATCCTGGACCCTGTGGCTTGAGAAGCACACTGGGTACATGTGCATCACATGCCTAAAGTCTTGAAGGTATGGAGAAATGAAGAAGTAAAGATTGCTGTGTGACTACACCATATTGGGTAGTGCTTTCTCCCTTTCCTGCCTCAGTCTCTCTAATAAGCATATGCACCCTTAGGCAAAGTGTTTTTTAAAAATGAAAATAACAAAAATTGGATGAAGTGGGATATTGATATTTAATGTTTTTCATATTTCTATTTTTAACATTGAAATTTTTTTCTCAGGGTCAATGATTGTATATTGCGAGTAAATGAAGTAGATGTTCGTGATGTAACACATAGCAAAGCAGTTGAAGCTCTGAAAGAAGCAGGATCTATTGTGCACTTGTATGTAAAAAGAAGGAAACCAGTGTCAGAGAAAATAATGGAAATAAAGCTCGTTAAAGGTCCTAAAGGTATGTGATAAATCAAACTAAGACCAATTATTAAGTAAGAAATCTCTGGGTAGTTAAGGGAAGCAGATCCCAAATGGCCAAACCTATAGTTGGAGTCCTGGACCAAGCAGCTTGAGAGACACATCAGACGTGTGTGAGTGCATGCCCAAGGTCCTGAGAGAAGGGAGAAAAATTCCCCATGGAGAGGAGTGCTTTCTCACCCACCCACCCTGACCACCCCAAAGTGTATAGGTAGGTAGTCCACATAAGTCAGGAGCGAAGGACCCAGAGGTTTGGATCCAGAGGTCTGGCCAATTTTTTTTTTTTTAAGTGTAACATTTGAAAAGTTCTCATGTTAATCTGTTAGTGTGGTACGAAAGTATGTTCCTAAAAGATGGGAGTAGACTGGCTCATTGTAGATACCAGCATTCAAGTTCTGCTTTAAGTATTGTATTTTTTATATATTGGCTATTCCTCTTCACTCAGTTGGGCCTGGCTATATAATCATTTCTCAGAAATCAGTGCAGATGATTTTTTTTTTTACAAAGAATTATTTATTTATTTCCATTTGTTATTATTATTTTATTTGATCAGACGGAGGCAGAGAGAGAGAGAAAGGGAAACCATGAAAGCAAGCCACCAGGTCTAGGACCTGAACCACGGTCAACCATGTGGGAATCCAGCACCTTTAACCACCACACCACTTGCCGGCCCCAGCAGATGATTTTTTTTAAGAGGTTTTTGCTATATGGCACATGTGCTCACCAGAGAGACAAAGAGATACAGAGAGACAGAAAGCAAGAAATCTCCCCTGGGGGGATGGGCACACCACAGTCCTTTCCCCTCCATTCTCCACTGAAGATCTTGGGCACTCATGCACATACACCTGGTATGTTTCTTAAGCCGCCAGGTCTGGGACATAAACTGCAGTTGACTCCCTGGGAGTACAACAACATAACCATTATGCCATCTGCTGATTCTCCAGATGATATGTTAATGAGCTGAAGGTTATTTGAGAATAGCTAAACTCCACAGTGAGCATGCACCAAGTTAGTTTGGGCTGTTTCTATGGGCAGTGTTCCCAAACCTCCAGGTCCTTTGCTCCTGACTCATGTTTAACTACCTACCTATACAAATTTACGTATACATTTACACATTATACTACCATGAGCATGTATATAAATTTATAATTTAGGCATTATTTCTATGTGACTTTTATTTTCAAAATTTCTGTAACCTGTCTTTAATAGTTTTTACAAATAGGAAAGTAAAATCTTTTTTCATGAGTAAATCTGACTCTATATTAAGTATCATCACATAAAAGACTTTTAGTATTAAAAGAAATGAAATATTCTTGGCCTTTGAACACTTTGAAGTCATGTATAATATTGAAATTAACTGGCAACCGTTTATCTACAAAGTACTTTAAGTACAGATAAACAGGCTAAATTAAAAGAAGAAAGTACATGGCATATATCATGAGCAGTTAAAACTTCAGTGAGGACTGTTAAGATAGGATTCTAAAGTTTGGGGACCAGCAGTTAGCGTAATGGCTATATCACTGGACTCCCATGTAGTCGACTACGGTTTGAGTCCAGGACCCAGTGGCTTAAACTTACGCCGGGCGTGTGTGCGTGTGTGCCCAAGATCCCAGGAGGAGAATGGAGGAGAAGGGATTGAGGCATGGCCATCCCTCCTGGGGGGTGATTTCTTGCTTTCTGTCTCTCTGTCTTTTTCTGTCTCTCTGGTAAAAAAAGAAAAAAGAAAAAAAGAAAAGGAAAAAGAAAGAAGAGGATTCTAAAGTTTGAAAACTGGGATTGAGGATAAATAGAAATACTAATTCCAATATGTGGCTTCATGGAAAAGGTAGGATTGCAACAAATGAAAAAGGAATAGAGAGCTGAAAATTTGGTGTTGGAGCTCTGGGATCTATGAATATTGAATAAAGAAGAAAAGTATCCACAATTCTAAAACCTGTTGTTTCTGCTAACCATCAACGCATAATTTTATTATTCTCAATTTTTTCAGTGAAGTTCATTTAATTCATTAAAGAGAGTGTGTGCATATAAAAAACAGAGACCATTAACAGGGTCGTGTTACACTGTAATCCCATTTCTAAGCCCTCCAGTTTTTCAGGATCTTGGGCCTCCATGGATGCTCTCATCATGTTTTTAGGCCAGCTCAGTGATTGAAACGCCAGGTCAGTCATACAACTTTTAAACACTGCAGTTAGTTCACTACTGACAGATCCAGCAGACTGGGCCTCAAATGTTTTAATTTTGTGAAAATATTAGCGGTATTAGTAAGAAGCACAATGATTATAGAAATAAAATAAAACATAATATCTTTTTGAGCTAACAAGTATATTTATAATAAAGACTTTTAAGAGCATGTGGGCCAGCAGGTGATGTGAAGGTTAAGGCAGCTGGATCCCACATGGCAAACTGTTCATTTTGAGTCCCAAATCAAGATGAGAAAACACATTGGCATGTGTGCGTGCATGTCTGAAATACTGAGAGGAGAATAGAGGAGAAGGGATTGTGGCCATCCCCCTGGGAGGTGGTTTCTCACTGTCTCCTACCCCCATCTCTTTCCTACCCCCATCTCTCTTCTGTGAGCACACACACCCTATAGGAAAATTTAAAAGAAGAAAGAGCGAGCCCAGGGCGGGGGTGGGGAGAAATTCATTTGTAATTGTAGAAGAAGCTATGCTGATAATTGTCCGCTGATTGTAGGAAAAATACTTAGGATTTAAAAAGTAATTAGCGGGGACATGGTGGCATGGTGGTTGAGGTGCTGGGCATTCCCACATGGCTGACTATGGTTCGAGTCCTGGATCTGGTGACTTTCTCTCTCTCTCTCTCTCTCTCTCTCTCTCTCATCAAATTCAAATAAGTGAATGAATAAATAAAATTAAAGTAACTTTTTAAAAAAGTAATTAGCTAAATATAAATTCTATTTTAAGAAATAGTGTGATGAGAATGTTAACTGACAGTTTTCATCCATTTTTCTTTGGAATTAAATTTAATTTTATTGATGAGAATCTAAAACTAGTATTTTTCAAACAGGTCTTGGTTTCAGCATTGCTGGAGGTGTTGGAAATCAGCATATTCCTGGGGATAATAGCATCTATGTAACTAAGATAATTGAAGGAGGTGCAGCACATAAGGATGGCAAACTTCAGATTGGAGATAAACTTCTAGCAGTAAGTATAAGAAATTTATTGTTTTGGGGACCAGCAGTTGGCGTAATGGCTATGTTGTAATGGCTATGTTGCTGGACTCCCATGTAGTCAACCATGGTTAGAGTCCCAGACCCAGTAGCTTAAACTCATGCCAAGTTCATGTGCTTGCATGCCCAAGATCCCGAGAGTAGAAGGGATTGTAGCATGGTCATCCCCCGAGGGGGTGATTTCTCGGTTTCTGTCTCTCTGTCTCTCTCTGTCTTTCTGATGTGCGCACATGCCCTATAGCAAAAGCCTCTCAAAAAATATATATATATTGTTTTTAAAATCATTTTGATGCCTATTATTTTGGGGTAGGCTGGAGGATTCCTACGTACTAAAAATATCTAAACGATGTTTATAGAATAACTACTAGCCATTATTAAGATTTCAAAAATTACTTAGTATTAACTTTTCCATTTTAATTTCCTCTGCCAGACCCCTGTCTTGTCTTTTATTCTTTTTTATTTTCTATTCCTTTCTCCCTCTCTCTCTCTCTCTCTCTCTCTCCTTATTTATTGATTCTTCTTGTTATTAAAGGATTAAGGACATGGATGCCCAGAATTTTGTAATCATAGTCTTTAGATTTATAACACAGTATTGTCATTTATTCATGTCTGATATACTATAGTAAATTAATTAATTTGTCATGTAATGGAAGCTGGTACATTATATCACCCAAGATCTAATACAGTTTTGTGCTTTTTATATCTTTGTTTCTTAATTGTTTAATCGCATATGCCTATGTTTTTGTTTAGCATTATTTGTTTTGAAAATTTCTAAAAAGACTATTTTAAAGTAGTCTTTTTTTCACTTAATATTGTTTTACTGAGACTTATCCATATCATTATCTAGAGCTCAAATGTATTCACTTCTTTGTAATGGTCCACTGCATGGTTATACCACATCTTATTTATATAGTCTTCATCAATAACTGTCTTAGCCACTTTGTCCAGAAAAACAGAACTGAAGACAAGCTAATGTGCTAAGGTATTATCGGGAGGCATTATCTCCAGAATAGTAGAGTGGGTGAAAATGAAAAGTGAGGCAGAGAATGAGAGGGGCGGGGGGAGGGGGGGGACAAAGGG
>NW_006160028.1:6914154-6927959 GCF_000334495.1 Tupaia belangeri chinensis
ATGTTGTAATGGCTATGTTGCTGGACTCCCATGTAGTCAACCATGGTTAGAGTCCCAGACCCAGTAGCTTAAACTCATGCCAAGTTCATGTGCTTGCATGCCCAAGATCCCGAGAGTAGAAGGGATTGTAGCATGGTCATCCCCCGAGGGGGTGATTTCTCGGTTTCTGTCTCTCTGTCTCTCTCTGTCTTTCTGATGTGCGCACATGCCCTATAGCAAAAGCCTCTCAAAAAATATATATATATTGTTTTTAAAATCATTTTGATGCCTATTATTTTGGGGTAGGCTGGAGGATTCCTACGTACTAAAAATATCTAAACGATGTTTATAGAATAACTACTAGCCATTATTAAGATTTCAAAAATTACTTAGTATTAACTTTTCCATTTTTAATTTCCTCTGCCAGACCCCTGTCTTGTCTTTTATTCTTTTTTATTTTCTATTCCTTTCTCCCTCTCTCTCTCTCTCTCTCTCTCTCCTTATTTATTGATTCTTCTTGTTATTAAAGGATTAAGGACATGGATGCCCAGAATTTTGTAATCATAGTCTTTAGATTTATAACACAGTATTGTCATTTATTCATGTCTGATATACTATAGTAAATTAATTAATTTGTCATGTAATGGAAGCTGGTACATTATATCACCCAAGATCTAATACAGTTTTGTGCTTTTTATATCTTTGTTTCTTAATTGTTTAATCGCATATGCCTATGTTTTTGTTTAGCATTATTTGTTTTGAAAATTTCTAAAAAGACTATTTTAAAGTAGTCTTTTTTTCACTTAATATTGTTTTACTGAGACTTATCCATATCATTATCTAGAGCTCAAATGTATTCACTTCTTTGTAATGGTCCACTGCATGGTTATACCACATCTTATTTATATAGTCTTCATCAATAACTGTCTTAGCCACTTTGTCCAGAAAAACAGAACTGAAGACAAGCTAATGTGCTAAGGTATTATCGGGAGGCATTATCTCCAGAATAGTAGAGTGGGTGAAAATGAAAAGTGAGGCAGAGAATGAGAGGGGCGGGGGGAGGGGGGAGACAAGGTAAAATGTCTCTGACCTGTTTGCAATTTTATAAGAAAATGCAACCTATTGCTTGTTGTGTAGAGAATAGTCTTTCAGGCAGGAAGTACAATCACTAAACCTTACATTCAGCCATCCAAAGGAAAAAAAGGATTTATCTGTGCTTATCACTCTTAGTCTCTTGTTTCCTGTGAGTTACATAGTCTACCTCCTAGGTGTTAACTATGCTAAATTTCTAAATTTTGTTACCTACCTCATCTGGGCAGTGTCTAGGGAATCCAGTCCCCACACTGTGGCACAGCACTTCACTTCCAGAAGTGGAAGGAAGAGTAAAGCTGCAGTGGTCTAAATAGATGAGAAACATGGGCCTCTGATAGATTCCAGCTCTCACAATATGGGACACATCAGCCGTAACCAGTTCCACCCAGAATAGACTGGAACACTGATACTGGTAGAAGATAAGCTGAGCAGAACTATAGCCAGGATTCTTCACTGATCAAGCAGCCAAGCCCCAGTGGGCAGATGGGTGCATGTAAATCCGAAAAGGCACATGAACTGAGTCTGGTATAGTGGTAAGTTGTGTTATTTCCATTTCATCTATTATTATGAATAATAGTGTTAGGAAGAGCTGTTGTGGAGCTGGTGAACATGTACAGGTGTTTTCACTTGACTCCCTTAGCATGAAATTTACTGGATCATCGAAATTTACTAGATCATTGGGTATCCTGTTAGTAGTTTTGTATACCATATAGTATGCCCAAGATCCTGATGAGTTGGAAGGCTAGGGAAAGGGTGTCATGGTATGTCAAGACCCTCTAAAGGAAGAATCAGTCTCTCTCTTTCTCTGTCTAGTGTATGTTATGTGCTCTCTACCATGAATAAAAATCAAACGAAAACTTTAAAAGAAAGAAAAGATTATTTAATAAATTGTCAGAAAACTTTGCTCAAATTAAAACTTTGAGATCTTCTTTCATACTCCACATTTAATCTCTCAGCAGATCTTGTGGGCTCTTCTGTCAGTTATCTAATGCTGCTGAGAAGACACAAAATTTAAGATCTAAAACAGCCACCATATATTTGCTTGTAATTCTGCAAATTAGGTAAGGTTTGGCAAGGACAACTTGTCTGTATTAAATGTAGCTTCAGCTGTGGTGGCTCAACTAAGGCAAGATCATGTCCAAGAGGGCTCACTTAAATGGTAGGCAGGTTGGGTTGGCTGTAAGCTGGGAGCTCAGTTCAAGCCGTTGGCCAGGATCCAGGAGTGAGCATTCCAAGAGGACAAGCTCCAATCTGTGACAGTTATTAACCCTCACTTTGCACCACAGTTACTCTATCTCATTGGCTAAAGCCAGTTACATGGCCAAGCAAGATTCAGTATAGGAAGGGATTTTACAGAGGTGTGAATAACACTTTTAAAGAGATGTGAATGACAGGATGCATGGCTCATTGTAGGCCACCAGAGGAACTGTATACCACAGCTATGTATTTCAAAATGCGTGCAGTACTTGCTTTGCACAGTAGTGTGGGGCCATAAAAATGACTATGCTGCTGAAACCCTGCAGAGCAGTATTAATAATTGACAGGGAAAATTATAATTCTTCTGTGATCGTTAAATTTTTTATCAAAACATTAAAAATTCCTGTTGTCAATTATAAAAGTACAAATTAGGAAAGTGAAAAATATATTGAAACTAATATTTTGAGTACATTGTAATTTAAAAGAGAACATTTATGTTATTTCTTAGCCGAGAAAAATTTTATCAAAGAGAAAAGCAGTCTAAACTTAGAGCAAGCAGAAAGAGGGAAATAAAAATTACAGTAGAAATGTAATGAAATAGGAAATGGAAACAGCATAGAGAAGTTTCACAACACTGAAAGATGGTTCTTTGTAAGATGAAGAATATTGACTCTTTAGCTAGACTGGACTACAAAAAAGTCTCAGATTTCTTAAAGCAAGAATGAAAGAGGGAACATAAAAGAATACCATGAACAACTATGTGCCAACACATTTGATACTTTTTTTAGAATTATTTATTTAATCATAGCTATTCTTATTATTATTTTTAATTTGACTGGGGCAGAGAGCAGTGAGAAAGCAAGCTGCCAGATCTAGGACTCAAACCATGGTCAGCCATGTGAGAGTCCAGCACCTTAACCACCAACCCACATACAGGCCCCCCACATTTGGCAAATGAAATGGACAAATGCCAAAGAAAAAATAAATTACCACATCTCTTTATCATTATACTGGAGATTCTGGCCAGGCCAATAAGAAAAAGACATTCTGATCGAAAAGGAAAAGCTAAAACTGTATTGTAAATAACACAGGAAATCCTAATAAACCTAGTAATAGAACTAGTAAACAAGTCCAGCAGGGTTGTAGGCTACAACATCGCTCTATCAAAACATCATTATATTTCTTTACAGAAGATAGGTGATGGCCAGTAAGTAATTGGAAAAGCTTTAGTTGACTGTTAAAAATGCAGGTACAAATTTAGTTTATACATAAAACATCCATAATTTTACAGACTTTTTAAGTTAGTAATATTCATCATTAGCAAAGGGCTAAGTAGGTGGGTATTTAAATATTGTGTGGTAGCAAATGTAAATTTACTAAAGCTGTTGAGAAGAATTTAAATATCTATTACTTTGAGAATTATTTAATAAATTATTATATAACCACACAAAGGTATACTGTGCAACAGGTGTGGTTTTTCTTTTTTTGTTTTTTTTTGGGGGTTTGTTTTTTTTTTTTTGTTGGGGGGGGGGGGTTACGAGATTTTTGCCATAGTGCCCATTCACTTGCTAGGGAAGAGAGAGACAGAGACAATGAGAGAAAGTGAGAAATCATCCCCTAGGCTGGATGGCCATACCACAGTTCCTTCTATTCCATTCTCCTCCTGGATTCTTATTCATGCTCACACACACCTCCGATGTGAGTTTTATACTACCAGATCCAGAACTCAAACTGGTCAGCCACATGGGAATATATCAACATAACCACTGCATCTGCTGGTCCCACAACAGTTTTTTGTGGTCATTTTCATGTAGTAATTCCATGTGTCGCAAGAGGAAAAAGTGTCTAGGGTAACTTACATAAAAATCTATTTGCAGGGCCAACCCTGTGGCTTCATGCTTAAGGAAGCAAGATCCCAAAATCCCAGCCCTAGTATTTGGGTAACATGCCAGACCTAGGTGTATGTGTTCCCAGAACCCCAATAGGAAGGAGAAACGGAAGAGAAGGGATTGCTCCATAGGCCCAGTGATGGCCCATTCGGGGTGCTCCCCCCCCACCATCTCTCTCCAGCAGGCACATGCACCCTCTGACAATAAAATTCATTTGCAGAACAAAAATTTTAACGTATCTTATTTCTTCAGTGGAAAAAAAAGATTAAAATATACCCAAACTCATTGCTAAATGCCTCCAAGTAGTAATAGGTTGAAGCTGGGATAATAGGAAGAATAGAAGCTAGAATCAAAGTTGGCTAGTCTATTAACATATCTTGGAAGTCCAGCAGGTGGCATGGTGGTTAAGGCACTGGACACTCCCACATGGCTGACCAAGGTTCAAGTCCTGGACCTGGTGGCTCGCTTTCTCGCTTTCTCTCTCTCTCTCTCTCTCTCTCTCTCTCTCGTAAAATAAAATAAATGCATGAATAAATAAAATTTAAAAAAACATATATAAATAACTGCACATTTTATCATAATCAACTTCCTGGCATCACAGACCAAAGAAAAACAGAATTTTCTTCATACACATCTTTGGTTTGTTTGGGTTTTTTTCCACCTACATTTTATTGAGTCACAAAATACCTTAAACTAAAAGTATGGACAAAGCTAGAATCTAGTTACAAGTACACTGTAATTGTCTTCTTAAACATTTTTTAGAAATTACTTTACATTCATTCCCTGAGCATTGTCACAGCATACAAAATGTGATTTCCCATCCAGAATATACTGCGTAGTGGCTTAATCATATATGTTATCGTCAATAATTTTCCATTTCTAGTTTCATATATATATATTTTTTTTTAACCCCTATTTCTTACCCTCTGCCATTTCCCACGCTTCTCCCACACTATCTCAGGTGTCTGCAGTTGTTTTCTATTTCTTTTCTCCCCACATTTTATTGATTCACAAAATTTCTTAAATAATCTGACTACTTTCAATAGCAAGTTTAGCTAGTATGTATATATCTGTGAATACATGTCAGACTTTAGGCGTGAAACTCTGAGTAGAATGAATATACTATAAGGTAACACCTAGCTGATGCTATATAGCTTACTATGGTCATTAAATATATATTTTTTTTATTTCAAGAAAAGCAGTTTTAACTTTAATAAATCAAAGAAATGCTAAGAAACTTTGTTTAAAATTTAAAGCCAAGAAACAGGTTGGGATTCTGTTCAAATAGTAGGTACATGAACCTATCATCAGCTCAAGACACGAAAAAAAACTCCTTAAAACTGGAAAACAAAGCATAGAAGAAAATCAGCAATGTTTTAGTCAAAAGTCATAAAATGCGGGACCAGCAGTTAGTGTAAGGCTATGTCGCTGGACTCCCATGTAGTCAACCGCAATTCGTGTCCTGGAACCGGTGGCTTAAAACTCAGGCTGGGCGCATGTGCATGCGTGCCCAGGATCCCAAGAGGATAAAGGAATTTTGGCATGGCCATCCCCCCTGGGGGGTGATTTCTCGCTTTCTGTCTCTCTGTCTCTCTCTTGTCTGTCTGGCAAGCGCACATGCCCTATAGCAAAAACCTCTCCAAAGAAAAAAGTCATTAAATTCCATTTCACCAGTTCAGTCTCATGTACTTTATCTTCTGTTATGGTTTGATCTTCCCAGTTAAATTCTGAGATATAATATTCAACTCCAGACTTGTCCCTAAGTTGGCCATGTTCTTAGTTTTTGAACTGTTATTTCTGTGTGTCTGTATTTAATTTTCCTGGTATAGCACTCCGTTGAGAACTTCTTTGAGATCTGGTCTGGTGTTGGTAAATTCTTTCAGGTTTTGTTTATCTGAGAATATTCTTGTCTTTTCTTCCCATATGAAGGAAAATCTTGCCAGGTACAGTATTCTTGGTTCTAATTGTTTTCCCTTAACACTTTGAATCTATTTTCCCATTCTTTCCTCACTCTCATTGTTTCCAATGAGAGGTCCACTGTTAGCCTAATGGAATATCCTTTGTAGGTAACTTACCGTTTCTCTCTTGCCAATCTGAGTATCTTGTCTTTGTGGTTTTAGTCAATCTGGCTATAATGTGTCTTAGAGAAGATCTTTTTGGGTTGATTCTATTTGGGGTCCTTTGTATTTCTTGGGACTGGATCTCTGAGTGCCTCTCTAAGTTTGGAAAGTTTTCTTGCAGGATTTCATGGAATAAATTATCAATGCCCTTATGAGTCCCTTCACCTTCTGGGATACTAATTATCCTGATGTTTAGACATTTGATGGTATCTAGTATTTCTCATATATTATTCTCATTTTGGGGGCAATTTTCTCAGTTTTCGTGGTTGACTTTTCTAGGCCAGCGATTCTATCTTCTATGTCTAAGATTCAATTTTCTGTATGATCTAGTCTGCTCTAAATGCTTTCAAAGGAGATTTTGACTTCCTGTATTATAGCTTTCATCTCTAACAGATCCATTTGATTCTTTTTTATAGTATGTGTTTCATCTTTTAGATCTTGCAAGAATTTCCTCACCTTCTGGTATTCGTCAGCTCTTTTCTCCTGCCTCTTCTGCAGTTCATTGTCTCTCTTCTCTTCCATTTCTATTAGCTTCATCGTTATGAATATTCTAAAATCTTATTCATACATTTCCATTGAACTGTCTGTGGATGAAGAGGAGTTATTTTTTTTCCCTTGGAGGAGAGGTATTTTATTGCTTTCCCATATTTCTTGTGGCCCTGCGGTGATTTCTAGTCATCTGATAGATGGTGCATTTCTTCCTAATTCTTGAAGTTCAATCTGAGTGTTCAGGAGTGTGCAGAAGGAGGTGATCTGGAATCTCTTTGGCATTCCATTTTTATCTTTTTGTGCAGCAGATTCAGTGGGTATTGAGGAATATATTAACCTTAATAGTATTGGATGTTTGGCTATCGTTCCCTTAGATCCATCTAGAAACACAGTGAATGGAGGTTGAGGAGCAAAGTGATGAGATAAAGTAAAAAAGTATAAGAAAACAGAGAGAGAAAAAAAAAAAAACAGAGAGAGAGAGAAAGAAAAAAAAGAAAACATAACCAAAAAAATTTTTTTAAGAAATAAAGAAAAAAATAAACCATGCAGCACGCAAGCACACTGCACAAAATGACTAGTTCTCAGCAGCAATGGAGGAGTCTTCTTTTGAAGGCCTGCCCCTTGCCTCTCCTAGAGGGGAAGGGGAAATGGTGTTATTAGCAAGATAAAGGAAGATTTGAAAGCCAAGAGAATACTTTACCTTAAAAATTTTTTAAAGGAAAAATTGCCAAAAAATGAGAAGATGGAGAGAGAGACAGAGAAGGCTAGAGGGGCCCCCTACCACTTGAGTTTGAGTTAGGAGGCTGAATTAGCAATAGAAAAATCTTTATTTCTCTTTTTTCCCTGAAATGACTAGTTCTCAGTAGCAGTGGAGGAGTCTTCTCACATCTCTGGTTTTTTAAAACCACTTCCTTATTTTCCCTTTTAGTGTAATTGTTTATAACCAGAAACAAGTGAAAATATCTTAAATACTTGGGCCTTTTTTTTAGGTGAATAGTGTATGTTTAGAAGAAGTTACTCATGAAGAAGCAGTAACTGCCTTAAAGAACACATCTGATTTTGTTTATTTGAAAGTGGCGAAACCAACAAGTATGTACATGAATGATGGCTACGCACCGCCTGATATCACCAACTGTAAGTCTGTTTAAATTCGCTTATCCTTTTTCTTTGTGTGATGCACTGTAAAGAAATGTTTTTGGCATAATATAAAAAGTTTCAACATTATAAAAAAATCTTTAAATTAACTTAATTATTTTAATCTTATAGTTTTTAAAAATTTGTTTTAAGTCACAGTTTTCATAATAAGAGGGAGTCCTTTCTCTCCTTTACTGTTTTATGCTACTAATTACTTTGAACATTTGGGGCATTGACTCTCAAACTTCTGTGTAAGTAATACCAAGGATAATTGTAAATAATGTATTGGGTCATCAGGAAAGTCATGATGTATTTTTGCATAGAAAAGCATAGAAAACTATGTCGTGATTTTCCTAACGACCTAATAGATTATTGTTTGTTGTAATAGTTTGGGGATTGAGCCCAGAAATTTTTTTTAACAAGCACTTTATTAACAAGCAAAGTAATTCTGATTATTCTGTTGCTGCTGGCTCATAGACTGCATTTTGAGAAAGATTGATTTAAAATATTCCTAAAACTTAGGGCTAACAAGTGGCACATCAGTGGCCAGCTCATGTTCTGATGATTACATGAGCAGGATCCCACATGACTAATTGCACATTTCCAGGCACAGGCCAACAACTTGAAAGACATGCCAGGCACTTGTGCGTCCATGTGCATGTGCAAAGTCTCAACAAAAAGGAGAAATGGAGGAGAATGGATTACATGCAGTGTGACCATTCCCTAGAGGGGTGCTGTCTCTCCCCCCTCGCCTCAACAAGTACACATGCACCCTGGCAAATTTTTTAAAAGGAAAAACAGTTTCACCTCAGTAAAATATAGTACTCTGTGAGACTAACCCACAGGGAAGGATTCCAGGTCCTCATCCAGAGATGTCCCGGAGTACACAGGGCATGCACGTGCCAGTGATCTGTGGCTGGCTGAGACTTGGGGGTACATTGTCTCATCAAGACCTTGCTGTAGATACTGCCTCTCCCTCTCTTGTCTTTCTTTCTCTGTCTCTCTCTGTCTCTCTCTCTGTCTCTCTCTGTCTCTCTCTTACTTGCTTAGGGAGGAAATAAGTAACTTTAAGGGAAATAAGTGTACAACAAAATTCTAAAACTTAAGAGATTTTTCTGTTCTCTTAACTGTATTAGAATAGATACTATCTTTGTATTCAAGCTCCTAAGTGTATGCCTAGCTGTATTTGTGTAAAGTTCAGTTATGTGCAGATTGGAAATGTTATTCAAGTAATTATGTATTTTTTTAGACAGATTTTTACTATAGGGTGAATGCGCTTGCCAAAGAGACAGAGAGGGAGAGAAAGACAGAAAGCGAGAAATCACCACCACCCCTCCTCCAAGGGATCCCCACTGTAATACCTTCTCCTCCATTTTCCTCTTAGTATTTTGGGCATGCATGCAGATGTGCCCAGCTTGAGTTTTAAGCCGCTGAATCTGGAACACAAACCAGAGTCAACTATGTGGGAATCCAGCAAGGTAACCATTATACCATCTGCTGGTCCCAGTAATTGTGTACTCTTAAGTTTGAGTTTTTTACTGTGTAAGCTTACAAGAGACTTAAATAAGTTTTCATGTGTTTGTGTTGGTTGAAAAATGAAAGCTTTATTTATTTGTTTTGTGAATTAAGTTACTTTTAGAAGAACCCATGAGTGATAAAGTTTTTAAAGGCGCCTTTTCTAATACGCTTTTGAGTGTTTCTTTTTTAAATTGTAGAATTTTAGAATTATTTGTGAGTTTTGTAAATGGCATTGATTCCAACTTGAAAATTATCAAGATATTCATTACAAACATCACTAATCTTTATAAGTAAAATACAAATACATTTATAAATCTGTGTACTATCCTCCAATAATAGCATCATCATTATCTGCCCATTGATTTATTAATTGTTTAAATATAACTCAATTATTTCCTTAATAGTATTCAACTCCCCTAATGAACAGGAATGATATCTTACATGTTTATTTCAAAGAAAAGAACTTTGCTACTTAACTTGAAATTCCTATGTATCCTTGGTCTTGCACACAACTTTATTGAAGAGCATTATATATGTTTTATTAAGATTAAAGATGCAATTTCAAGGGAACCAGCAGTTAGCATAATGGCTATGTCGCTGGACTCCCACATAGTCGACCGCGGTTCGTGTCCCGGACCCGGTGGCTTAGAACTCATGCCGGGCACGTGTGCATGTGTGCCCAAGATCCCGAGAGGAGAATGGAGAAGGGATTGCAGCGTGACCATCCCCCCCGGGGGGTGATTTCTCGCTTTCTGTCTATGTCTCTCTCTGTCTGTCTGGCGAGTGCACACACCCTATAGCGAAAACCTCTCAAAAAAAAAAAAAGATGCAATTTCAATAATAAGCCATTTTATTCAGTTCAAGTATCTGTCATTTTTTTGGATACTGCCTAGCTGTTCATATCAGCCATATACACATTTGTGACAGTTGTTCCAAAACTTGAGAATTGATGCCCTCATTATGGTCAAAATTACTAATAACCAGGCTGCTTCTTACAACTATGTTAAACTGAAAAAAATTATATTTTTTTACTGTATTTATTTTTAAATATGGCATTTGAAAATGGAAAAGCTAGTCCTAGACAGTATTAATTAAATAATAATTGGCCATTTCCATATAGGCACATGTAGGCTAATAAGAAGTCGAAGTTTACCTTGCCACTGTAGCTTTATCACAATGTTTTACTTCATTTTTTTTTTTTTTTTTTTTTTTTTTTTTTGAATGGGGGAGGGGGTGGATGTTTTTTGCTGTAGGGCACAAACGCTCACCAGAAAGACAGAAAGCTAGAAATCACCCCCTGGGTGGATGACCACGCTGCAATCCCTTCTTCTTCATTCTCCTCTTGGGATCTTGGGCACACACACATGCCCGGCATGAGTTTAAGCCACCAGGTCCAGAACTCACACCGTGATCAACTACATGGGAGTCCAGCAACATAGCCATTATGCCAGCTGCTGGTCCCACAATGTTTTACAAATTCTTAAGCAACTAAAAAATATAAATTATATTGTAGTATCAGTCTTTGTTTATTCTACATATGTATTTCGTAAATAATTTCTTTGCATGTCTTTTTAAGAATTATTTTGTTTTTATTGTTATTATTTTTTAACTTGACCAGAAAGAGACGGAGAGGAAAGTGGGAAAGCAAGCCACACGGTCTAGGACCTGAACTTTGGTCACCTATGTAGGAGTCCAGTCCATTAACCAGCACCCCACCTACCAGCCCCTCTTCGTGTGTGTGTGTGTGTGTGTGTGTGTGTGTGTGTGTGTGTTTTAAAGCATTAGCATTTCAATTTTTTTTTACATAAATGATTTTTTATCTATCAGCTTTCTTGAAGCCCTTGCTGTCGTACTTACCCACCTTACTGTTAACTATTATATTATAGTCATCTACTGGTACTATCCTCTTCATCAATCTGGATTTAGTAACTGAAGATTTTATAATACTATCAGGCCCATCATCTTTCCTGCTACAATTATTCATGTGGTCATTCTTAGTGATATCCAAAATCTGTGCTGATGATTTGTCTAACACTCTGGTTTTTGGTTTGTTAATCTTTCTTTCTAATTATCATACCATCTACGTCAGCTCAGAAACTTGCTTCCAAGATAATACTTTAGATCTTATTATCAATAATTACTCAGTCACCTTTAAAATCTCAGTTAAATCCCATTCTCTCACTAAAACCTTCAGTTCATTCACCCTAAGTCTAATACCGCAACCTCATTTTGACCTTAAGTCATTTGACATTTGATTTTGTTTTCCCCTTTTGTTTTTTTTTTATTTTTTTTTAATTTCTATTTTTTACTATAGATGCCATGGTTTATTATGACATTCACTTCCTTGCACATATTTTCCTAGTCTTTTGCCCCTACTTCACTGGCAAAATCCCAGCACTGGTTCAACCAAACCCTACTATCTTCTCCATTCCTGCACTCTAAAAAGCATATCATGGCTAGAGAAATGCACAAAATTGTACTGTCCTTTAACTTCTGACTATAAATCTCAGATGGAAACTCACTCTTGATTGCAGTCCTGATGCATTTTTCTAACTAATTCACTCTCCCTTTCAGAATTCTTCTATCTCTTCACACCTCCTTCACTTACCATCTACTCCTTAGCCCTACCTGATGACCTCATTTTACTTTTTTTTTTTTTAGAGACAGATTTTTGCTATAGGCCATGTGCGCTCACCAGAGAGAGAGACAGAGATACAGAAAGCAAGAGCTTACCCCCCAGAAGGGTGGCCACACTGCAATCCCTTCTTCTCCATTCTCCTCTTGGGATTTTGGGCACATACACACACCCACCTGGCATGAGTTTCAAGCCTCTAGTTCCCAGACTCAAACCTCATTTGTCTGTGGGAGTACAGCGACAACCATTACACCATTTGTTGGTCCTCCATTTTACATTTTTGTATAAATACTCAGAAGAAAACTGTCTTATCCTTCTACTTCAATTCTACTGGTAAAGCTATATCTTTACCACAAAATTATGCTTTCCTTTGTGTTATAATGGAGTAACTATCACTATTCCTGTCGAAGACCAGGCCATCCATTTCTAAATGGAATCTCATATTTCTTTATCTTTTAATTTAATTTATTTGTTCATTTATTTTAATTTGATGAGAGAGAGAAAATGAGAAAGCAAGCCTCCAGGTCCGGGACTCAAACCACAGTCAGCCATGTGGAAGTCCAGCGCAACCACCACACCACCCGCCAGCACCGGAATCTCATATTTCTCATTCACAGAGGGCCTTGATCTTGCAACTGTCTCTTTTCTTTCTTTGCATAATCAAATTCTCTCTATATTACATTATTATCAGTACACAAAATGCTATATAACCTCTATCTTAAAAGATCAGAAGGAATACGGGATAAGATTCCTGTAACTACTGATCCTTTTCTCTACTTAATGTCACAAAGAGGTAATTTTGCTACCATGTGAAGAATTCCTACACATCAAAAAAAAAAAAAAAGAAACATGCCTAAGGCCTCCCCCAGTGGCAAAAGTGGAAGGCTATCCCACTGAGTGAGACTGAGGCCACATGGGAGGCCTGGGTTTAGATTCTAGACCAACCTAAACAGACCAGACAGCTGCATAGTCTAAGCTAACTGGGAGGCTGGGGCCAGAGGAACTCCATATGGTGAGACCCTTTCTAGAAAAACCTCCTCCCTCATTCAAAGAAAACAATAAATATAGCCAATAGAAAAACTAGAATAATCCATAAAATATTCTTTTATGTAAGAAGTAATACTCTGTACTAATAAGAGGGGATATCTAAAATAAACTCTACTGGCGTCTGGTAGGAGAGGTCCACTGACTATATTCTTTTACTTAGAATTGTCTTACCATTACTTTACCTTTTACTCCTTGATTTGAATTTTAGTGTTTCATAAGATTTTGACTGAAGAGAATTGACATCTTTATAATATTGAGTCTTTCCATGAACATGATACATTTCTCCATTTGTTCTGGTCTTATTTTATACTTTTCAGTACTTTTTTTTTCTCTTCTTTTTTTGGAGAGGTGTTTTTGTTTTGTTTTGTTTTGTTTTGTTTTTGCTATAGGGCACATGCACTCGCCAGACAGACAGAGAGACAGAAAGCAAGAAATCTCCCCCCCAGAGGGGATGGCCACGCCGCAATCCCTTCTCCTCCATTCTCCTCTCAGGATCTTGGGCACGCATGCACACGTGCCTGGCGTGAGTTTAAGCCACCAGGTCCGGGACTCGAACCACGATTGACTATGTGGGAGTCCAGCGACATAGCCATTATACTAACTGCTGGTCCCATATATTTTTCAGTACTTTTAAAAAGCTTTTTTTGGGGGGGAACCAGCAGTTAGCGTAATGGCTATGTCACTGGATTCCCACGTAGTCGACTG
>NW_006160028.1:6928014-6938489 GCF_000334495.1 Tupaia belangeri chinensis
GCCGGTGACGGGGTGATTGAGGTAGCTAGACTGGCCAAACAGGTAGCATGATTGACGACACAGAGGGATGCTTTTTTGCTTTCTCTCTCTCTCTCTCTGTCTCTTTACAGCACGCTTTCACACCCTCTGGCAAAGTAAAAAAAAAAAAAAAAAGCTTTTTTTTTTTAAAAAAAAATTTGTTTCTTCTGGGGCCAATGGGTGGCATTTTAATTATGAAACTGGATTCCCACATGGTCTACCACAGTTCAAGTCTCATTCCCAGTAGTGACTTGAAAAATCATGTTGGGCATGTGTGCCCAAAATCCCGAGAAGAGAATGGAGAAGTGATTACAGCGTGACCATCCCCCTTTGGGGGTGATTTCTCACTTTCCTTCTCTCTGTCTCCAATTAATGCATGCACCCTATGGCAAAAGCCTTAAAAAAAAAAAAAAATTTCCATGAGAGAAACCACAAGAGGCACTCTAACAGGGTTTTTATGTAGCACTCCACTACTGTGGCAGCTGGCCCCAATCATTGGCAGACATACATGCTTGGCATGTTCAGGAGATCACGGAGTGCAAACCTAGGGCCTTTCTGTGTAGACCCAATTGCATTACCACTGAGCCACCATCTGGCCCCATACTTGACTTTTCATTGAAGTGAAACTTACATTCAGGAAGGGACATAATTTAAGAGTTCAGCTTAATGACATTTTGCATAATGTATGTATTTTTGTCACCATCTTCCTGATCAAAATATAAAACATTTGTTAGTACCCTGGAAGGTTCCCTCAAGCCCCTTAATGAATACCTCCATCTCCGAGGTAACACTTATTCACTGTATATTATTGCAGCATACAAAATGAGTTTTTCCTTCTAGAATACACTGTATATTGGCTCAAAGATACTAATTTTGAGCCATATATATCTTCAACAAATAGTTTTCCATTTCTTGTTTCTTATATATTTTACTTCTTTTTTTCCACCCTTGATTCCATCTTCTCACCCTCTGCCATTTTCCACCCTCTTCGTGCACTGACTCTGGTATCTACAGTTGCTTAGATCTGCCTGTTTTTAAAGATATGTATGTGTCAGGCCAGCGTGTGGCACTGTAGGTAAGGCAGCTGAATCCCACATGGATGACCGTGCTGTTCATCCATGCAGCAGCTTGAAGAACATGTCAGGCACACATGCCCAAAATCATTAAAGGAGGGAGAAAAGAAGAAGAAATTGTGAACTGACCATTCTCAGTGAGGAGTGCTTTCTTCTCCTCTGGCAAGTGCACTAACAGTCTAGCAAATAAATGAAGTTTTATTCTGACTCTTTAGTCAGTTATATCACTTAGTTTGTGTCTTCCTTTTTTCTGTCTTAACAGTACTTTTTCTGGAATAAAAGTTTTAAATTTTAATCAAGTCAATTTATCAATCTTCTCTTTCATAATTAGTGCTTTGAGTGACCCATTGAAATCTTTTCCTATCCTAGGTTAATAAGGGAGTTCTAGATGCTTTATTGTTTTGCCTTTCATACTTAGACCTGGTTCATTTTAGTTTAATTTTTGTATTAATATGAGGTTTTTGTTTGTTTGTTTTTGTTTTTTTATTTAATGAAGACATCTGATCTAGCACCATTATTGAAAGACTGTATTATAGGACCAGATAGTGGCATGGTGGTTAACGTGGCTAAATCCCACACAGCAGTTGCCCTGGACACATCAGCTTGAAAAACATGCCAGGCATGTGTGTGTGTAAGACCACATTACCAAAAGGCGAAATGGAGGAGAAGGGATTGCAGCATGACCATCCCCATGAAGAGTGCTTTCTCTTTCTCTCTCTCTGTCTCTCTCTCTGTCTCTCTCTCTCTCTCTCTCTCTCCCTCACAAGTACCACATGTGCCCTCTGGCAAATATTTAAAAAGAGAAGGCCTTATTATATATTAGATGATTATATATGTATGGATCTTTCTCTAGAGTCTTCTGTTTCACTGATCTACTTTCCTGTTCGGTGCCCACACCATCCTCTCTTAATTTTATAATTTACACCATCCTATCATAACTTTGTAATTGATTTCTGTTCATGCAAATGGAGAGATTAATTTATGAAGAATTAAAACAGAGTCTTAAAGTTTGGCACAGGGCACGTGCATTCATCAGAGAGAGACAGAAAAGGAGAAGAAGAAAACACCCCACAGGGGGGTATGGTCATGCCACAATCCCTTCTCTTCCATTTCTGCCTCCTGTCAGGATTTGGAATATGCAAGCACATGTGCCCAGCATGTTTTTAAGCTGCTGGGGCCAGGATTCAAATTGCATGTTCAGCCATGTAGGATCTAACTCCCTTAACCATCAAAGCCAACGTTGTCAGCCCCAAACTGAGTCTTTTAACTAACCTGTACACATATCTCTTAAAAATGTCCATTGAAAGCTCTGGTTTTGGGGGCTTTATTTTTTTCTTTCTTTTAATGTCAGAGGGCACGTATTTGGCCCAGAGAGAGAGATGGGAGGAAATATCCCTCAAAGGGCCTGAATCATGTCACAGTCTCCTCTTCTCCATTCCTCCTCCTCATCAGGACCTGGGCACTTGTGCATATACACTAGGCACGTTGTTTATGCGTCTGCGGCTGATATTCAGATCATAGTTGGCCATGTGTGATCTGGCTCCCTCTTACACAGTGCTTAACCACTGCGGTACAGGGCACCCCAAAGCATTGCTTTTGTCTGCAGTTGATCTAGATGCAACGGTTTGGCACCCTTGGAACAGGAATTGTTTTCAGGTTTTAAGTTTTTCAGTCAGAATTGTATATGCTGAACGAGATGTCTGTGGGGTTGTTTATAGTTTCTACAGTGAATCATCAGTTCTCATCAATTAGGGCATGAACAAGATTAATTTTTTCCTCAGAAATCTGGGTGTGTGGTCTGCCACTGCTGGTGTGATCTTCAGCATCATCTTGTCCCTTCTTAAAACAATTTATCCATTTGTAAACTATTGATTTCTTTGGCACATTGTCCCCATGAACTTTTCATAAAATGTCAATGTTGTCAGCATTCTTTATCCAAGCTTCACCATAAATTTGATGTTTGTTGTTGCTTCAATTTTAGCAGAATTCATGTTGCTCTGATAGGGGCTCTTTTCAAACTGATGTCTTCTCCTCCTTAGTGCCTCAGACCTAGTTTCTATTCAGAGATGTTATAACAAGTTAGAACAAGTTTATTTTGGTGCAGAAAAAATTTGAAGTTCATGCATCTTTTTTTCATAATGTGCATTTTTATGGGCTTTTTAAAAAGCCTTCATAAATGGTCCTTCTTTTAAATGTTCCTAATTTTGACTGATATTTAAGATATACGAATGGTTTTTGTATATTGATTGTATAGTCAAAACTCTTCCTGAATTTAATTTTAAGGTTTCATAGATTCTTTTGGATTGTCTATACTAATATAACCATGTCATCTGTGAAAAATGGCAGCTTTCTTTCTGTCTGTCATTCTTATATTCTTATTTCTTGTCTGAAGCCCTAGTAAGACCTCCAGATCATTGTGGAATGGAAATGGTGAGAACGAATATCACTGTCATTTTTTTTTTCTCATTGTCATGTTCTTAAACTGTGAGGCAATGGGGATTACCTGTAGATACCCATTATTCAATTAAGAAAGTTAAGCTTTGGGACCAGCAGTTAGCGTAATGACTATGTCGGTGGACTCCCATATAGTCGACCATGGTTCGAGTCCTGCGGTGGCTTAAACTCACACCGAGTGTTTGTGCGTGCGTGGCCCAGATCTTGAGAGGAGCATGGAGGAGAAGGGATTGTGGTGTGGCCATCCCCCCTGGGAGGTGATTTCTCACTTTCTGTCTCTCTCTGTCTTTCTGACAAGCGCACGTGCCCTACAGCAAAAACGTCTCCAAAAAAAGGAAAAAAGAAAGTTAAGCTTTATTCTTGGTTTATGGGAGTTTTTATCAATGTCTTTTAAATGCTGAATTCCATCAAATTATTTATTGAGATGATTTTTCTTGAGTTTTTTTTCTATTAATCAGTTATGTTGATTTTGCAATGTTAAATAAGCCTTTTGGTTTTGGAATAAACGCACATGGTCATGATATGTTTTATATTTCATTGGGCTTGCATTGCTTACAATTGTTTAATGTTGTACATTATGTTCATAAATGTAAACTTTCTATAATGTCCTGAAATTTTTCTTTTTTATGTAGTCCTTTTCCAGTTTTGTTAGGTTATAATGGTCTTATAACTTGAATTGAAGAACACACCCTTTTCCTTTCTTCTCGGAAAGATTTTCTGAGATTGACTTTATTTCATCTCTAAATGTATACTTAAATTTACCAGTGAAGCCACCTATGTGGGCCTGGAATTTTCTTGATGGGAAGGATTTTAGTTCTAAATTCAGTTTCCTTAGCAGATTAAGACTTCAGGTTTCCTATCTCAGCAGATAAGAACACTAGATCACATTTAATTTTTTTTTCAGTGATTGTCAAGGACTGATAAGAGTTTCTAGCCGAGGCATTGCTATAAGTGAGCAGATGTCAAAGTTGAAAAACCATTTATAGACTAAATAGAAAATATTTTTATCAAGAAAAGTAAAGGAAATAATTTAGAAAGGAGGTTATAGATGTTAATTATGAGCCCTAGGAAATAGAGACACAATCAGTGTTATCTAGAGTAAGGTGATAATAACCAAACCATGTTACCCAAGAGTAAAAGTGCATTTATTACTGAAGAAAAAAAGTAGTTCATTGGATCAAACAGAGAACATAGTTCCTCTGCCAACATTAAAAATTTCATGTTTTTCTGGGGGATTATTTCTCACTTTCCTGCTCAACTGTCTCTTTCTGTCTCTCTCTAGCAAGCATATATATATCTATGACCAAAAAAGTCATGCTTTTACTATGTTTGTTCTCAAATTTAACTTATGGTCTCTTCACCTGGAAGGGCTTATTAAACTTTTCATTTGGCCACCAATTGCTTCCCATTTTTTCCTTCAAGCTCTTACACTTGCTTTTCTCCCAATCTTTAGTGTTCTTGGGCCATTAATCTTGATATCTAAGGACAACAAATTTGGCTCCCTTGCTTGTAGTTTTCTGGGAGAGTTTTTATGTAAAATTTTGGGGTATGAGAAATATCTATTTTCTTTTCATCCTTTTTGAGAACTGTCATTTCTTTAATAGGAATATTAACTTTTAGACTCTGCTTTCTACGATACACTGTGATTTATTTACATGTGAAATTAACTGCTCCAGGAAAGACTCATTAAAGGAACAATCTGGATATGGCAGGAAATGGTACATATTCTGGTTTGGGCATTTGACTAAAATTTTGATACCATTGGTGCTTTGTTCCATCCAAATGCAACAAAGGAATTTAAGAGTTTAAAAAAAAAAAAAAAACAGTAAACCGGAGCCAAATAGTGGTGAAGCAATACAGTGTGGTGCACTGTGAGGCAGACACATGGGAAAGTTACTGGCTTATATCTGGAGACTTCCTGAGTATACCCGGGCACGTATGTGTCCATGCTGCGGACTGGTTGAAACGGGTGATCATGGCATTAGCTTGCTGCTGGGGGTGTTGTATCTCTCTTTCTCTCTTTCTTTATCTCATTTCTTTCACTCCTGGAGTAAATAAATAAACTTTAAAAAACATTTAATTATTAATTCTACAGTTTAATAGGCTGGTGATGATAGTAGTTCACATGGGTATTTGTTGTTTTAGGGTTATAGGCCAATTTCCTTAAAGATCACAGATATTCGGGACCAGTGGATGGCATATGGTTATGTTGCTGGACTCTCACTTGGCCAGCTTCGGTTCAAGTCCCAGACCCAGAGACTTCAAGCTATGTTGGGAGTGTGTGTGTGTGTGTGTGTGTGTGTGTGTGTGTGTGTGTGTGTGCACATGCGTGCCCAAAATTCTGAGACTAGAGAAGGGATTATAGTGTAGCCATCTTCCCTGGGGATGATTTTTCACTTTCTGTCTCTGTCTCTCCAGTGAATACATAACAGCCTGTAGCAAAAAAAAGATCACAGCTACTTAGGCACAACCATGATAGCACTCGTTGACATGCCTGCTTGGCTTACTGAGTTCAGATGGGAGGTCTGGGTCCTGTTCCCAGCCCTACCCTAAAAAGCTAGGTGTGATGGTGTAGACCTGTATACCCAGCTATTCAGGAGGCTGAGGAAAGAAGATCACAAGTTAACAGCCAGCTGGGATAGCATGCAGATAGCACTGTCTAGAACTGCAGTCCCAGATACTTGGAATGCTGAGACAGGAGGTTCATGACATATGAGACTATGTTTAAAAAAAAAATTATTGACAAATATCCTTTTATATCACCTAGGGAAGATTGGACTTCCAAATTCAAGAGCCATTGATAGAAGGATTTTATTGAAATGCATTTATATTGAACTAGATAGGATACAATTACTGTTGGGTTCTTTAAAGTTCTTAATACTAATAAACATGCTAGATCTCCAAGCCCTGTACTATCAGTAGACATTGTAAACTTACTTTTTTATATGGTTACAGATAGACAGAGTTGTATAGATAATGCTTCTTTTGACAGAGCATGCATTTTCCCCCCCAATACATCGTAGTTCTAGTCATTTACTGTGGTCTTCCATTCAGATCTTTTCATTTCTTTACGTTACTGATCTGGCCACTGTAGTAACTTGAATTAATGATCTCTGCATTTTTGTACCCTTAATGTATAGCCTAGAGTGCATTGTCCATAAAAGATACTACATAATTTAATAAAAATGGAGAAATGGATATTTGATCATAAGTATTACAGCTAATTTTGAATGCTTTGTAACTTTATCGCAGTTAACATCCCAAGGAAGTTAAACACAGCTTTCTATGTATGTGGTAATGATTCAGGTAATTCAAGTATGTTGTGTCTTCGTAAATTACAATTAAAATGTGTTTCTTATCTGGATCTTTGGAAAGTATGGTCAGGAATAGCTTTATTTCCTGTTCTTAGGTTTAGCTAGAATGACAACCTATCTGTGATAAATATTGAAATGAAACAGTAGATATGTTTGCTTTTTTTTGCTTTTTATTCGGTTTTCATTAAAACTTACAAGAATAGATATAAGTTGGGTTGACAAGTCTGAACTAGTATAAGGACATAAGCTTTTTGCATCTTTTTAAAATTTTTGCTAGAGAGTGCATACACTCATCAGAAAGAGACAGAGGGAAGGGAGTGAAAAAGCACCCCCCCTCCCATGGGGGATGTTCATACACAGTCCCTCTGTGCTTCTCCTTTTGGGATTTGGGGCACTCTCGTGCACATGCATTTGGCATGTCTTTGAAGCCACTGACCTGGGACACGAACCACAGAGTTGGCCACATGGGCTACTCGAACTGCCACACCACGGACAAGGTCCTCACTACTATTTATGAACTTTCTGATTTTTATTTCTCACAAATAAATTGTATTTATTTATTAATTTTATTTTTGCCAGAGAATTCATGCACTGACCAAAGAGCAAAAGAGAGAGAGAGAAAGAAAGCAATCCCTAATAGGGCAGAGTCACTCTGGAATCTCTCCCCCTTCATTTCTTTACCCTGTCAGGATTCAGGATATACACACATATACCTGGCATGTTTTTCAAGCCACTGGGATTGGGATTCAAACTGCAGTCAGCCATACAGAATCTGGCTGCCTTTACCATCAGGCCACAGAGCCAGCTCTGTGTACTTTTTTAAAAATAGTCTACAAGGGCCAGCCGTGTGTGTGTGTGTGTGTGTGTGTGTGTGTGTGTGTGTGTGTGTATAGTGGCCTACAAAATAACTTCTGAGAAAAATGAAGTCATTATACTTGAGGTTTATTTTAGTGTTTTCAGTGACAGCCTTCCCTGGATTTATTGTGCAGATAAGTTAATGCAGAACTTTAGTTGTATTTTCCAAAGAAATCAAATGGGATTGGTTTGTTTTATTGATCTAAATATCTAAACTAGTTTTTACCTGGAAACTGAGCTCATAATCAGTTTTTTTAGCTAATAAATCTTTTGCCATATTCTGATAACAAAGCAGTGAATATGCATTATACATTATAAGGTTAATAATTGATAAAGGGAATCGTGATTTGTCTCATTATTGAAATACTTTTCACTTTCTTTGTTGCGAAGCATCTTCTCAGCCTGTCGATAACCATGTTAGCCCATCTTCCTACGTGGGCCAGACACCAGCATCGCCAACTAGATACTCACCAGTTTCTAAAGCAGTGCTTGGAGACGATGAAATTACAAGGTAAGCAACTTGACATTTATTCTTATATAAAGTTAGCTACTAAACAGAATTTTAATCAGCCTGGTAAGGTGACCACAATTTTTAGGACCAAGAAATTGTATTGGCAGTGGAAGAATTTAAACCTTAGTTTTTTTTCCATTGGATGATTCATTAGAGTCTGAAATATTAAAATGTTTTGTATTACAAATAAATCACTGCTTCTATTTAAATACTGCTTTTTTTTTTTTTTCCAAGAGAGATTTTTGCCATAGGATGCATGTTGTTCACCAGAGAAAACAGAGGCAGAAAGCAAGAAATCACTGCCCAGAGCAGGTGGCCACTCTGCAATCCCTTCTCCTCCATTCTCCTCTTGGGACTCTGGGCACCACGTGCACATACACCCAGCGTGAGCTTCAAACTGCCAGGTCCTAGACTCAAACTGCAGTCAGCCATGTGGGAGTCCAGCGACATAACTCTACACCATTTGCTGGTCTTATTAATACTGCTTTTATTTTTTTTAAAGATCTGGTAAATTATCCTTAGAAATTGTTTAAAGGAGCCATCCGGTGTCATGTTAGTTGAGGTGGTTTGATCCCACATGGCTGTGTGCACAGTTCAAGTCCCAAATCCATTGGCCTAAAAAATATGCCAGGCACATGTATGCCCAAAATCCTGAGAGGATAATGGAGGAGAAGGGATTGTGGCATGGCCATATCTCCTAAGGGAGATTTTCTCAGTATGCCCCTCTCTCTTGTCTCTCTTCAGCAAATATGCACCCTATAATATAGCAAAATTTTTAAAAAAGAATATACTTATACATATTTTCAACTGTTTGTATATTTCTTATCTAATCTGTACCATAAAATATGGCAATTATTTGATGTATGTTCAGAACTCAATTAAAGATATTTTCTTTGATATATTTTTTTTTATTATTTATTTAATTTTATTTATTCATTCATTTATTTTATTTTGACCAGAGACAAACACAGAGAGAGAGAGAGTGAAGGGGAGAAAGGAAGCCACCAGGTCCAGGACTCAAACCGTGGTCGGCCATGCAGGAGTGTCCAGCACCTTAACCACCATGCCTCCTGCTGGTCCCTATAATAAATTCTTGATACCTAGGCACCTTAAATTAATTTTCATCTAACGTTACTAACTTCACTGAAGATCATAGATTAGCTATCTTTTTCATTCCTAAGCATTCCAATGATATGGGAAAAAAACTGGTGGAAAAGTATTTTATGTCTATTTCACATTATTCAATATAGTAGTAAGATTTTGAGGGGACTAACAGCGTAATGGCTATGTCACTGGACTCCCATGTAATCGATTACAGTTTGAGTCCCAGACCCAGTGGCTTAAACTCATGCTGGGCACGTGTGCATGTATGCCCAAGATCCCAAGAGGAGAATGGAAGAGAAGGGATTGTGGCGTGGCCGTCCCCCCTGGGGGTTGATTTCTCTTTAAGGACAAATAAGAGTTTTCTTTTCCTTTTTCTTTTCTTAAGGTTTTTGCCATAGATTGCATGTGCTTGCCAGAGATGGGGACGGGGAAGCGAGAGAACATCCCCCAAAGGGGATGACCGTGCCACACTTCTCCCTCCTGTGTTCTCCTGGAATTTTGGTTATGCACACACATAAACCCAGTTTGATTTTCAAGCCTCCAGGTCTGAAACTCAAACCATGATTAGTCATGTAGGAGTTCATTGTCTTAACCTCTACTCCACCTGCTGGCCCCCTTCTTCTCTTCTTAAAGAGCTAGCAATGTTAAAAATTTTATAGGTGCTCAGTAATTGTGTTTGTATAAAAATTTATCTTAAAGAATAGTGTTCTTATTTGTTTGTGATATGAACATTCAGAGCTGTTAGTCTTTTCATTGGGAATAATGCTGTGACGAACACTGGCATATAAGTAGCTGTGCAAGTCCCTGCCTTCAGTTATTTGTGATATAAACCTAAGGGTAGAATAGTTGAGACATAAGAAATCTCTGTGTTAGCTTTTTGAGGAACTACCAAACTGCCACAATGGCTGTACCATTTTGCATTCTTAGCAGTAATATAGGAGAGTTCCTGTTTCTCCACATCTTCACCAACACTTGTTACTTTTTTTTTTAATAGTTAGTCTAGTAGGTGTGAAGTATCTTGTGATTTTGATTGGAATTTCCCTATTGACTAATGATGTCGAGCCACCTTCTCATGTGCTTCTGTTATTTCAATATCAAAATACACTTTCCTATGGAAATGCTGTCAAATTTCAGCAGGCATTTTTA
>NW_006160028.1:6938520-6950052 GCF_000334495.1 Tupaia belangeri chinensis
AATTATTTACTGGAACAAAATTATTATTTATATGTATGTTTTAAAACACAGGTAAGAGTCCTAAACATGAATCCACCATCTAACATAGGAAAAAATTTATTACCAGTGTAGTGAAACCTATATGTGCCCCGGTTCTACCTTACTTTTCTCTTACACTGCCCCTCTAAATTAACTGCTTTCCAAATTTTGTGCTTATTATCTCCTTTTTCTTTCATTTGTGTGTACTTATTATATACATATGCGTATTTCTCTAAACAATGCATGGTTTAGTTTTGCTTTTTTTGATGATATAATTTGTGAGCCCTAGAAACAAACTGGCAAAATTAAATGATGAACAGCTCTGTATGATTACAAATTACCATTTGAAATTTTTAGCAGATGAATACTTTTGAAGATTAATTCCACATTACGTGGAAGACCCCCTAAATACTTCATTCAGTTAAGCCTTTTGTGACCAATAGCTTTCTGCAATGTTTTAGAAAAATCAGATTACATTTTTTCAATATTTACCAAATACACAGTATTCTGTATGAGAGAGAATAATCTCAAGTGATATTCTGTAGTTCATCAAATCTAAAATAATCTGCTGCTGGCACTTTCATGGTCTTACCTAAAGGTGCAAATGGTTTTTGTTTTGTTTTGTTTTTTCTCTTTTTTCCCCTTTTTTGAGAGATTTTTGCCATAGGGCACGTACGCTAGCAAGAAAGACAGAGAAAGAGAGACAGAAAGTGAGAAATCACCCCCCAGGCGGGATGGCCACGCCGCAATCCCTTCTCCATTCTCCTCTTGGGATCTTGGGCACGCATGCACACGCGCCCGGTATGAGTTTAAGCCACCAGGTCCAGGACTTGAACTGTGGTCAACTACATGGGAGCCCAGTGACATAGCCATTATGCTAACTGCTGGTCCCAGGTGCAAATGGTTTTCATACAACTATGTCTAACTGCCAGCAGTTGTGGAAAATTATCAGTGGTGAGATGTATTTCAAAGTTTTTGGTTTGGGTTTTTTTTGGCGGGGGGTGGGGTTGTCATAGGGCGAATGCGCTCACTAGAATTCAAACCATGGTTAGCCATGTGAGAATCAAGCACCTTCACCACCACACCACCTGCTAACCGCAAAATATTTAATTTTTTTATGTAAATACTCTAGAGATCAGCAATTCCAAGGTTGGGGTAGCAACCATAGGCTCGTTGGTATCTCTGGTATACTATTGGTTTTATCTTCATAATTATGATATATCCAAACCAATAAAGGATTTTATGTATTAATTTGTGTGGAGGCTTTTTTGGAGGGAAAAGAGAAGCAAATATGCTTTGTCCTTATTAGGGTCCACCTTTTTGGGGAAAATGATGGTAAAATTTTCCTTCATTTCATTAGAGGCCAGAATGAAGTTATATCCTTACCTTAGCAAAGGAATGCATTACATTGACAATTTAGGTATGATTTATACCTTTGAGACTTGAGAAAGCACCTACCTTCTCTAAGACAAAGGGGTAAGCTGCCTTTTTCAACATCTAAGAATAAATAGAGGCAGTGACTGCCTTTTAGGCAACAAAATGTGTGTAACATCAGCTTTTTGTGAATATTTATTTCTTGATAGGTTTTTTGTATTTTTTTTTAATTTCCACATTGTTTTCTCTTTTTGGCTTTTGTTTCATGTTTGTTTTTCAGTGCAGGGTTTTTTTTTATATGTACAATTAGATTTTTTTCTTTTGATTTCTAATTTCTAGACTACAAAGAATTTCTACCCCACAATTTTGAAAAACCTTTTGTAGTGCATCTAACTTTCTTTATAATTTGATAATATTAGTGTTATCCATAGGGAGTTCTCACTGATAGAATGTCAGATGGTTCTGATATATATAATTCCAAGGTATTCAGTATTTGTTTTTTTTTTTATTTTTAGAGAACCTAGAAAAGTTGTTCTTCATCGTGGCTCAACAGGCCTTGGTTTCAACATTGTAGGAGGTGAAGATGGAGAAGGAATATTTATTTCCTTTATCTTGGCTGGAGGACCTGCTGATTTAAGTGGAGAGCTCAGAAAAGGAGATCGTATTATATCGGTAGGAGATGTTAATCCAGAATAATATTTTAATTATTTTATCTGTTACCTGTTAATTATTAATAAGCAGATCTTTCCTTTTTATATCCTAAAATTATGGAATATCTTGGTTATTTTATTACCATTTACAACTGAATTATAGAATTATAGTGTCAAAGAACATGTTGTCTATGATAGATTTTCTTTTAATATTTGACTCATATAAAGAGTCTGTTCATGAATATGTTTGAAGGAAGTCTGTATGCTCTATTTGTTGGCTGTAAGGTTCTCAAGCTTGTTAGTAGTTACTCTGATGCTTCTTTATACTTTAATCTGTTGTCTGCTTGATCTTTTTTTTTTTCTTTTGGAGAGGTTTTTGCTATAGGGCACGTGCACTCGCCAGACAGACAGAGAGACACAGAGAGATAGAAAGCGAGAAATCACCCCCCAGAGGGGATGGCCACGCCGCCATCCCTTCTCCTCCATTCTCCTCTCGGGATCTTGGGTACGCATGCACACGCGCCCGGCGTGAGTTTAAGCCACCAGGTCCGGGACTCGAACCGCGATTGACTACGTGGGAGTCCAGCGACATAGCCATTACGCTAATGGGGGGTGATTTCTTGCTTTCTGTCTCTCTGTCTCTGTCTGTCTGTCTGGCGAGCGCACACGCCCTATAGCAAAAACCTCTCAAAAAAAGAAAAGGCTCGAATTGTCATCCTTTCCTGGCAAAATACACTTTTTTTATCACTATGTAATAATCCTTTTTAGTCATTGGAAAAGTCATGACTTTTTCTTTTCTGTTTTACTATGCAAAAGTGTATTGTGACTTTTCCAATGACCCAGTATTTATAATAATGGCTTTGCCCTAAAATCTATTTTGTCTGATATTAATATGGCTATCTGACATTTTTTCACTTGATATTTGCCTCATCTTTTCCTTTTTTAAAAAAATTTGCCTGATGGCTATGTAGCTGAACTCCCATGTAGTCGACTGCGGTTCGAGTGCCAGACCCGGTAGCTTAAACTCATGTCAGGCTCATGTGCGTGCGTGCCCAAGATCCCAAGAGGAGAATGGAGGAGAAGGGATTGTGGCATGGCCATCTCCACCCCACCCCCCCGGAGTGATTTCTCACTTTCTGTCTCTCTGGCAAGCACATGTACCCTGTAGCAAAAAAAAAAAAAAAAAAAAACCTCTCAAACAAAAAAAACATTTGCCAGAGGGTGTGTGCACTCACTGGAGAAGGACAAAAAGAGAACGAGTGAGAAAGCACACTTCAATGAAGCATAGTCACACTGCAATCCCTTCTTTTCCATTTCTCCCTCCTTTTTGGACTTCGGGCACATGCACAGTGTGTGGTTGTTTTTTTTTCCACATGACTGGGTCAGGGGCTTCTAAATTGAGCAGGTGGCCATGAGGCCATGGAGGGTCCACCCACCTTAATCACCAGGCCATAAGCTGACCCTCTTCTTTTACCTTCATTTTGTTTCTGTGCTTGCGTTATTACCCATACCATTTTAGACTAAAACTATCTATAGATCTGCTATTCTCCCTCATCACACACAAATACTTCCATCCTCATCATGTTGTTTCTAATATTTTACTTCTGTTTTATTTTTATGCCCCAAAATTTAATTATTTTGGTTTTGTTTAATGATCCATACAGTTTACAGTTTTCATCATCTCTTCTTGTATCTTCTTTCTTTGTTTCTCACTGGACTACTAAATAACATTTGGATTGGATAATTATTTGTCGTGCAGGACTATCTTTTCCACTGTGGAAGATTTAGCTTTTCTAGCTTTCTGTCTTCTACCTACTAGTTGAACTTCTTAGTCTTTATAGAAAGCAAAGATGTTCTTCAAAAATCTAAATGCACCGTAATGAGTTCCCTTGGTTTTTTCTTTCAGCAATGGTTTCTTAATGGTAAATGCTCTTAGACTTGATCTGGACATATCCTTATTTTATGCTCACTTATAAATTTAGTAATAATGTAGAATTCTAAGTTCACAATTATCATTTCTCAGTACTTTATAGGTACTGTTTTATGCTGTCTGGCTTCTTTATTACTGCTTAACAGAAGAGATCTTCTCTCTGGTTGTTTATAGGTGATTTTTCCCTCACTGATTGCTTTAAAGATCTCTGTTTTTAGGAGCAGAGGTGGCCTGGTATTAAGGCCCTGAACTCCCACTCCCATGTAGCATTTAATTTATTCTGTTTGGGATTTATTATACTTACCGAATCAGAAGAATCATGTCTTCCATTAGTTTTGAAAATTCCTTGGCAGTTGTTCTTTTCAAATCCTGACTTTCTCAGGATTACGCGTGTTCTTCTGTCCTTGAATTCCTATGAGTACATGTTACCATTTTGTTCTTAATATCTTTTAACTTCAATTTTATATTTAACAACAATGTCTCTTTGTACTTTATTTCAGTCATTTCTTCAGTTCTGTTATCTAGATTATATTTTCTTCATCTATATCTAACTATTTAAGCTAAAACTAAGATTTTAATTATTTTTTGGAGAGGTTTTTGTTTTGTTTTGTTTTATGTTTTTGTTTTTATTGCTGTAGGGTACGCGTGCTCGCCAGAAAGACAGAGAGACAGAAAGTGAGAATTCACACCCCCCCCCCCCCAGGTGGGATGGCCACACTGCAATTCCTTCTCCTCCATTCTCCTCTCGGGATCTTGGGTACACACACACACATGCCCAGTGTGAGTTTAAGCCACCGGGTCCGGGACTCGAACCGCAGTCAATTACATGGGAGTTCAGCAACATAGTCATTATGCTAACTGCTGGTTCCCTAAGATTTTAATTTTTAAGTACTATTTTTTCAGGCATGTTCCTTTCGATTCTTTTTTCAGTCTGCTTTGGTAGTTTTAATAGGGTCTTGATTGTATACACCATCTTATATGCTTTTAGGTTTTTCTGTTAAACATTCTTCTTTTGTTTTCTATGTATAATAACTATTTTCTAAAATTTATTTGTATCTAATACATGTTACCTTGCGGTACTTCATGGTGAATTGTTTTCTCACGTACCAAACTTTGCATCACAACCTTATTTTCACTGTATTTATTTGTGGGAATCTGATGTTGTCTAAATTAGGAGTGGCATTCCAGTGAAATGCATGGTAGTGTCCTAGAAGAATTGTTCTTATTACCATCCTCCCAATGGAAAAATTAAAATCTAGAGATGAATTTTCTATTAGTAGCTAATAATAGCTAATAAATGTGACAGGATTTACCATAAACACTATTTTAGTATGTTTTGTTTTTAATTTAAAAAGTGTAAGATACCAGTTTCTGAAACTTTAGGATTTGAGATGTAGAAACAACCTTATATCCTGGGTCGGTAGTGCTATTCCGTATTGCTAAGTATTTTAAGTCACTTTTTTCCTACAAATCAGCAGAGGCCTTTTCAAGTACAAAATACAAATAATGCCAGGAAATACTCTGTACTTCCCACTGAAGGTAAGTGTGGGTAGAAAGGATAGGGACACATCCAGCAATGTAAGCTGCATCTTCTGTGCAGTTTTCACTTCAGTCCCTCTCCCATCTGACTGTCCTCTGAACGTGCTTGGGTATATCAGCACCTTCCTGCATTCCGTTTTGTGGTTTTTTTTTTTTTTTTTTTTTTTTTTTTTTTTTTTTGAGAATCATGTGTATTTAAAGTAAATACTGAAACGAGGCCAAAAGGAGAAATAACTGATCATTTACAAAAGAAATAGAAATATATTTTTGTTTTAGTTGTTCTGGGATTATTGTGTAATCAACTAGTATTTGAATGAATATAATTCTTGGTCACTTGAGTCTTTAAATATCTAGTAATGCTTTATTAAAGATTATAGTAGTATAATTTTAGAAAATTATTAATATGGAGTTTAGACTATTTTCTGCTTAAAACAACAGAATAATCGGGGATTATAATATGTATTATAGAAGTGAAATGTAAGATCACTTAAGCACAAATCAAAAGCAAAGATGAAATTATATCATTGTTTCTTACATGATTTATGAAGTAGTATCAGGTTTTGGTAAACAGACTGTGATGAATTATAATCTCTAGCAGAAACACTAAAAATACTACAAAGCAGTATAATTTTTAAAATTAATGCAGTGAGGCCAGCACGTGGCATGGTGGTTAACACACAGGACTCCCACATGGCTGACTGTGATTCAAGCCCCAGACCTGGACCCTGGGGGAAGTGATGTCTCACTTTCCTTCTCTTTGTCTCTCTCTCTAACGAGTACACACACACTGTGACAAAAAACTAAAAAATAAAAATTAATACAGAAGATTGAATATTAAAAAAAAATACATGCTTCACAAAAAAGAAAAGTGGAACAGACAGCAGACAGGGTAAATAAAAAGTAATACCAAAATATGAGATTGAAATTTAGTAACTTCATTATAGTAAACTCTCCAGTAAAGATTCAGAAATTGTCAGCTTAATTTTAGAAGAGCAAGATCCAGGAACCACCAGGTGGCATAATGGTTACATCACTGGACTCCCATATAGTTGACCATGGTTTGAGTCCCAGACTGGGCAGCTTAAAACTAAAGCCAGGCACATTGTGTGTGCTCAAGATCCTAAGAGGAGAATGGAGGAGAAGGAGTTGTGGTGTGGCCAGCCCCTTAGGAGGTAATTTCTCACTTTCTGTCTGTCTCTCTGGTGAGTGCACTTGCCCTACAGCAAAAATCATTTTTAAAAAAGTAAGTTCCAACTATATATTGTTCATCAGAAATTCACTTTAATAATAAAGTCTAATGTGTTGCAAAAACAAGAAGTAGAAGTGCAAAAAACAGAAGCTACTGTATCAATATGAGACAAAATAGAATTCAAGAAAAATTAGTGCTGCTATAAATAGATTTCATAATGACAAATGCATCATTTCATCTAGATGATGGTTCTAAGTATGAATGTGCCTAGTTAGCCTTTCAGTGTACATAAACCAGAAATGGTCGAACTAAGGAGAGAAATGGATAGTTCTTTATCACTAGTGGAGATTTAAACAGCTTTTTCTGATGGCCTAAGTAAACAAAAAGAAAAGAAACTCAGTTCTTACCTTATATCATATATGAACATTAACTAGAAATGGATCATAGCACTAACTTTCAAGAAAATATACCAGAAATATCTTTCTGAACTTGTATAGGGACATTTCTTAAATATGAGAGTAATTCAGAAAGATCGTGAAAAAATAGAATTCAAGTATGAGTTTACTTTGGATGAAAAAAAAATCATAAGTCTTTGTGTTGTGTTTTCATCGTACACATTTGCCATGAACTTTCTGAAGATTCTACCAAACCACGAGCCAAGTCAATTCAGTGGATAAGACTGTCTTTTTAAGATATGATGCTGGGACAACTGGATATTTGCATGCAAAAATATAAACTACCCAGTCTTAATCCAGACATAAAACTTAAATCTAAGTTGACTATAGACTTAGATGTAAAACTTGAAACTATCATAGTCCTAGAAGAAAACATCAGAGATTATCTTTGCAGCACTGGGTTAGGCAGCAGCTCCTTAGATGACATACATAAAGCACTGACGGTTTAAGGGATGCCATTAAAAACAGACAAGCCACATAGTTGTAAAACCTATTCTCCATACGTATATCTGACAAAAGATTTTTATCTAGGATATATAAGTATCTCCTCAAATAACAATAAAAAGGTAAGTAACCCAATTTTAAAATGTGCAAAGGACTTAAACAGATTTCACAAGAGAAGATACATGCATGACCAGTAAGCACATGAAAAGGTGCTTAAGATTAGGCATCAGGGAAATGCAAAAGCCAGAGTGAAGGAGTTTGAAAGAATCTGAGGAGTGATTAAATGTTTTGTAGCTTGGTTTTGGTGGTGACTACACAGCATACACGTTTGTCAAAATTCTCAGCTGTATACTAAAAAAAGATTATGTCTAAATAAAAATAGATATTTTTAAAGCCATAATGAAATACCATGTTCTACTCAGTTGAATAGCTAAAGAAAAACACTAATGGCAGTATTCTTTAGTGAGGATGTGGAGCCACTGTAGCTGTCATTACTGTTGGAAATGTAGAGTGGTACAACCACCACAAGAACTTGGGGAGTTCTGTTTGTTTGTTTTAAGAATTATTTATTTGGGGGCCTTGAAAATAACCTGCATTTTCAGTGAAAACCAGTTCACTGGCATCCACTGAAAGGATCAGAAGAGGAGAAGTCTTCCACAGCCTCAGTCCAAAAGAATGGTCTCCGTTTGACCTTTCTGGAGGTTCCTGGAATACCCTGTTTGTAAAGCTGTGTCTATTTGATCTAATTCAGAGGTCTTCCAGAGCAAAAAGCCTTTTTTTGTGGGGTAATTGTTTAAATAACAGGCACCTTCTGTCTGCCAGAGGCATTGGACAAACATTTGGGCCAAACAGTAGGCTGATCAGAAAATTTAAGAGCTGGGAAATATTTTCTCCATAGGGTCTTTGAAAACTTATAGCATATTCCTTGGAAGGCCATGTACACAATTCAGGGCTGTGTGCAGTTGTGTGCATGCTCAGGAAAGACCTGAAAAGGCCCTAAACCTCTCACCTCTGCTGACCATGAGGCTTTGTGTGAGCAAGACATGAAGATTAAGACGAACCCGAGGGGCGCCATCAAGTAACATAAACATCCAGAAAGCTCAGTGCACTTTTAAGTGGAATAAATGAAGAGATCCATACTCCAGAAACACAAACTGTCAAAAGCCAAAACAATATGTATATTTTTTAATTGCCAGAGAATATGTGTGCTTGCCAGAGAGACAAAGGCAACAAGAGAGCATTAAGAGAGAGAGCACCCTACAATGTGGCATGGTCACACCACAATCCTTTCTCCTCCCTTTCTTCATCTTTTGGAATTTGGGGGCATGCACATAAATGCATCCAGCATGTTTTTCAAGCTGTTTGGCTAAGATTTGAACCATGGTCAGCCATATGGGATCTGGCTCCCTTAATATCTAGACTATAGGGGCAACCCAAAAGAAAGTATTTGAAAGCAGCAAAAGAGAAATGATTTGTTATGTGTAAGGAATCCTCAATAAGATTAACCACTGTTTTCTTATCAGAAAACATGGAGGCCAGAAGGCAGTGAGGTAGCATATTCAAAATTCTAAAATAAATATTTAAATAAATAAATATAAATCTGTTGACCAAGGATTCTGTATTCAGCCAAGTTATCCTTTGGAAACAGAAGTAAGAATATACGCTCAGGTAAATAAAAACTGAGGGAGTTCATCTCTAGTAAATGCTTTAAGACAAGTACTAAAGAGAATCTGCCTCCTGCTACTGTGAAAGGACACTAGAGAAGAACTCAAATTTACATCAAGAAAAAGTAGTATCAGTAATGGTAACCATTGGTTGTCAGAAAAGTCACAACACATTTTTGCAACAAATGGCGCTAGTTCATTTTGGGAAGTACAGGAGTCATTCTATGACATTGCTGTGATATTTGACAGCTGACACTTCTAGCTTCATTCAAAAAGAATTAAATGATTTGGTTGAGTTTTGGAGATTTTATAGCAAGTTGAAGGTGGAAGGCCAAACTGTGCGTTTTGGTGATGTTTTGCTTCAATAGAGGGAAGGAGCACCTTAAGATTGTGAAAAGTTGCAGATAGTTTACAGTGACTGTGCTCTACAAGAAAGTTAGTGCCAACGATGCTTCACAAAATTCCGTGCTGGTGATTTTAATCTCAACAATGCACCTTGGTCAAGGAGGCCCACCAAGGTTGATGACGACAAAATAAAGGCATTAAGTCAAGCCCACATTACATGACATAAGAGACTGCAGAAACATTGAACATCATCACTCAAGCGTTCACAACCACCTAAAAAAGCTAGGATACATAAGTAAGCTTTTGATATTTGGATTCCTTATGAACCCAAAGAAGTTCATTTGACCACATGTATAAACATCTGTTATATGCTCATTAAACTTGAGGAAATGACCCTTTTTTGAAGTGACTGCTAACTGCTGATGACAAGTGGATTGTTTACATCAATGTGGTGCCCAAAGAGTCTTGATCCCGATGTAACGATTCGCCCTAAACAACAGCGAAAGCATTCATCAGAAGAAGGTTATGCTCTCATCGTGGTAGGATTTTAAAGGTGTTGTGTTTCTCAAGCTCCTACCAGGGAACCAGACAGGCAATTCAAATGTGTACTGTTGGTAATTGGACAGTTTGAACAAATTCATTATCCAGAAATGTCCGAGCTCGTTGATCATAAAGGAGTTGTGTTCTATCACAGCAACGCAAGACCACACATAAGTTTGGTCACCCATCAAAAATTTTTGGAGCTTAGATGGGATGTGCTGCCACACCCACCCTACTTACCTGACCTTGCACTATCAGACCCACTTGTTTTACTGTCTTCAAAACTCCTTTCATGGTATAACATTCAGTTCAGATGAGGCTGTAAATTAGCACCTTATTCAGTTTTTCACCTACCAAGACAGGCTCATCTGTGAATGAGGAATTATGAAGCCTACTTAAAGATGGCAAAAGGTTATCAGACAAAACAGGCAATATGTCACTGATTGATCTTTGTTCTTTATATAAATAAATGACCTTTGAAAAATATATGTCATGACTTTTCTGACAACCTAATACATAGATTGGAGGAGGGGGAGACGGTAAGAAATCGCCACCCCCAGGTGGAATGAATAATCATGCATACGTACCTGGCATGATTTCCAAGCCACCAGGCCCGGGACTCAAGTCACTCATTCAGTCTTGTGGGATCCAGCTACCTTAACCTCCACCCGCTGGGTCGTGTCTTTGCTTGTCTGTTTTTAATGTGAGAGAGAGATTTTTCAACAGGGTCTCTCCATAGAGTCTGTCTACCCTAACCTCCCAGTTAGCTGGATCATTGACATATTACCAATCCCAACATGTCCAAATCGGCCCAGCATCCAAACCTGGCGTTCCATATGGCTCTAGCATAACACAGCAGTACCTTACTACCTATGCTGCCACAGCTGGGCCTATAAGTATATTTTATTTGTACTTCTGTTTTTCTCCAATCTGATTTAAAAGACAACCGAGGGGCCGGCAGATGGCATAGTGGTTAAGGGTGCTGGACTCCCACATGGCTAAAACCCTGGACCTGGCAGCTTGCTTTCTTGCTTTCCCTTACTCTCTTTTTCTCACTCTGTCCCTCTCTGATAAAATTAAAATAAAGTTAAATAAAATAGTTCTTAAAAACAAACAAACAAAAAACTACTGAATAAAGCAGTAATTGCAGACCTGTTTTGATGGATGCACATTGTATAAAGATTTAATTTATATGATAGCATCACAAAAGAGTAGAAGGATCAGAGTTAGGTAAAAATCACAGTTTTTAAAATTAAGTCTGTACTGGGAACCAGCATTTAGCGTAATGACTATGTCGCTAGATTCCCACATAGTCGACTGCGGTTCGAGTCCCGGATCCAGTGGCTTAAACTCACGCTGGACGCGTGTGCGTGCATGCCCAAGA
>NW_006160028.1:6950407-6957794 GCF_000334495.1 Tupaia belangeri chinensis
AGATTTAAGCCACCAGGTCGCGGACCGTGGTCGACTACGTGGGAGTCCAGCGACATAGCCATTATGCCATCTGCTGGTTCCCCAAACAGTATTCTTAAATTATTGGGTTGTCAGAGAAGTCTTGACACAGTTTTGCATAGAAAAACATAGGGAAAAAAATATGTCATGGCTTTTTCAACAACCCAATAATTGTAATCTAGAGCAGCCACTAAGAAAATGACTCAGAATATATGTAGTAAAAGGAATGGCTAGGGAATTTCAGTGGAACACTAGAAACTGTCTGTAATACAGCCGAAGGTAGAAAAAAGACCCAACAGAAAGAAAACAAATAGTAAATGGATGATGATGTAAATCCCACTTTCTTAGTACTTACACCAAATGTAAATGGCTTGAGTTGAAGCCAGTGCTTATTGGCCATTCTGAAAAATCCCAGGACTCTTAAGATACATGAAAACTGTACTCTGCCTGTCTTCTACAAATGAAACCACAAAGACTGGATGACAGCACATCTGTTAACAGTATAGTGTACAGGATATTTTAAGTCCACTGTTGAGACCTAACTGCAAAGAAAAAAAACCTTGGGCCACCTGTTGGCATGGTGGTTTAAGGCAGCTGCATCCCATATGGCTAAGTAGTTTGAGTCCCTGACCCAGAAGCTTGAAAAACACACTGGGCATGTGTGCCCAAAATCCAGAAAGGATAATGGAGGAGAAAGGATTGCTGGCAATGTTCACACACACCCTGGGCAGAGGGGGTGATTTCGATTTCTCACTTGCCCTGTTCCTCTTTCTCTTTTCTCTCTGTCCCCCTCTGGAGAGTGCACAATACCTTATAGCAAAACTTTTTAAAAATGTTAAAAAAAGAAGAGGCCTCTCAAAGTATTACTGTTCATTAGCAGTGCACCTCTAAGAAATTTATTTCATATGGCTATAGCTGCCGTAGATAGTGATTTTGCTGATGAATTGGGGCAAAGCAAGTTGAAAACCTTGTGGAAAGGATCGTTATTCTAGATGCCATTCAGAAGATACATGATTCATGGGGGAAGGTCAGCATATCAATATTAACAGGAGTTTGGAAGGAGTTGATTACAACCTTCCCATGTGACCTAGAGGGGGTCCGGACTTAAGTGGAGGAATTAACTGCAAATGTGGTAGAAATAGCCAGATAAACTGAATTAGAAGAGGAGCCTGAAGATGTGACTGAATTGTTGCCATCTCATGGTAAAACTTTAGTGGATGAGGAATTGCTTCTTATAGGTAAACAAACAAAAGTGGTTTCTTGAGATAAAAATCTACCAGTGAAGATGTTGTGATTAAAATGACAACAGCAAATTATTTAGAAAGTTACTAGAAACTTAGAGCAGTGGGCAGGGGTTTGTGATGAATCATTTTTGCTTTTTTTTTTTTTTTGGTTGGTGGGTTTTGGGGTTTTTTTTGGGGGGGGGGGAGGTAGGAAGAAGCTTTGCTATAGACTCCATATGCTCTCCAGAAAGAGAACTGGAAAGTGAGAAAGCACTACATGGGGAATGGCCACACCACAGTCCTTTTTCCTCTTGGGGTTTTGGACACACATAGACATAGGCCCAGTGTAATTTTGAAGCCACCAGGTCCAAGATGTGAACCATTCAGTTGTCTGTATGGAATGTAGCCAACTTCACCATATCACCAGCTGGCCCTACTGACTAATTTTTATTTATTTTTTAGTTTTGCAACAGGGCACATGCATTCACGAGAGAGAGACCGAAAGCAAGATAGCCATTCCACAATCCCTTCTCCATTCTCCTCTCAGGATTTTGGGCACACAGGCACACACACCTGACATGAGTTTGAAGCCTCTGTGTCAAGGACTCAAGTTACAGTTGGTCATGTGGGAGTCCAGTAACGTAATCATTACACCATCTGCTGGTCCCAGCAATAAATATTGTTAATACATGTACGTTTTTAAGACAATGATATTGTACACTTAATAGAGTGCAGCATGGTGTAAACATTGCATTGGAAAACCAAAACAATTAATGACTCACTTTAGAGTGGTGGTCTGGAATTGAACCCACTGTATCTGAGGTATGCCTGTATCATAAGGGATATTGATTTGTGATATCTTTGTCTCCATTGGTATAAAGATAATATTAACCTCAAAGATTGAGTTAGGAAGTGTTCCTCACTCTTTTCTTGGAGGGAGAGTTTAGGAGTGAGTAGTGTTCATTTTTTAACTTGGTGCAGCTTCTACAGCAACACTTGCTACTTCACCTTGCACTTCTGTGTTATAGAGATGGCTTCCTTGCAGAACCTCAAGAAATGATTTGATAGCTTTAAAGTTCTCTTCTGCAGCTTCCTCAGCTCTCACTGCCTTCACAAATTGAAGAGAGTTAGGGGCTTGCTCTAAATTAGACTCTGACTGAATGGGTGGTTGGTTTAATCTATCCAGGTCACTACAGCTCTCCATATCTGCAACAAGACTGTTTGCCTTTCTTATCATTTGAGTGTTCACCAGAGCAGCTTTTCTATTTCCATCAACAGTTTTTCCTTTGCATTCACAACTTGGCTAACTACTGAATGTGAGAGACCTAGCTTTCATCTTGTCTCTGCCTTCCTCAGTAAGTGTAATCATTTCTGGCTTTCAGTGTACAGTGAGAGACATGTGACTCCTCCTTTTACTTGAACACTTAGAGGTAATTGTAAAGTTATTAATTGGCATAATTATAGTATTGTCGTATCTAGGGAGTAGGGAGACCTGAGGAGAGGGAAGAGATGAGGGAATAGCCAGGCCATAGAAGTCATGCACATTTATTGGATAGGCTTCCCATCTTACATGGGTGTGATTGATGGCACCTCAAAACAGTTGCAGTAGTGACAACAGATTACTGTCACAGATCACTTAACAGATAAAATAATGGTGAAAAAGTTTGAAATATTGCAGTGATTACCAAAATGTGGCATAGAGACATGAAGTGAGCACAGGCTGTTGGAAAATCACACTGATAGATTGCTCAATGCAGTTGCCACAGACCTTATTTGAAGGAAAACATTCTTTGTAAAGTTCAATAAAGGGGAAAAACAGTAAAACAAGGTATGCTTGTATAGATCTAAAACTCCTCAAGAAATTCAAACTTGATCTAGCAGTATGAAAAATGGTCAGACACCATAACCAAGTGGAATTTATCCAAGGAATAGGTGGCTGGTTTGACATAGGAAAACCAGTCAAAGTAAGATACCATCACATAAGTTCTTTACTCACGATCATCTCTTAAATCATTGCCTTTTCATGATTTAAAAAAAAAAAAATTACACTAGGGATAAAAGGAACTTTCTTAACCTGATAAAGGGTATCTTTGAAAAACTGATAGCTGACATGATACTAAGTAGTAAAGACTGAAAGCTTTCCCCTTAAAATTAGAAATAAGGGAACTAACATACCCATGAATGAGTTCAACAAAGTTACAGGATAAAGAATTACTATAATAGAATCCATTTTATTTCTGTTCACTGGCATTGAACAACCTGAAAATGGAATTAGGAAAACAATTCCACTTTACAGTAGTATCTGAAAGAATAAAATGCTTAGCTATAAATCTAAAGAATTGAATAAACAGAATATGGCTTATCCATACAGTAGAGTATTAACCATTATAAGGAATGAAGTGCTAATATGTGCTACCAGCACCCTCACCCTGTAGCAAACAAAACAGGAGAGGGAGGAAGGGATTTTAGAATCTTTATCTTGTGGTCATTACACTAGGGATAAAAGGGAACTTTCTTAACCTGATAAAGGGTATCTTTGAAAAACTGATAGCTGACATGATACTAAGTAGTAAAGACTGAAAGCTTTCCCCTTAAAATTAGAAATAAGGGAACTAACATACCCATGAATGAGTTCAACAAAGTTACAGGATAAAGAATTACTATAATAGAATCCATTTTATTTCTGTTCACTGGCATTGAACAACCTGAAAATGGAATTAGGAAAACAATTCCACTTTACAGTAGTATCTGAAAGAATAAAATGCTTAGCTATAAATCTAAAGAATTGAATAAACAGAATATGGCTTATCCATACAGTAGAGTATTAACCATTATAAGGAATGAAGTGCTAATATGTGCTACCAGCACCCTCACCCTGTAGCAAACAAAACAGGAGAGGGAGGAAGGGATTTTAGAATCTTTATCTTGTGGTCTCATTTAGCAAATTACGCTTTTTTGAGCCTAAGTAGGTTGTCTTCATATCTTTTCTGTTACAAAAGAATTTGATTCACAATAATAATACATTAAAAGGTTTAACCTTTTCTACAACACTCTGTGAACAGTTATCTGCCTTTCTATTTCTTCCCTAATAAATATTGGATTGTATAGAAAAATGTATCATGACTTTTCTAATGACCTAATCATTCTCCTGGTAATTAAGAGGCTTTTCTCTGTACACAAAGTAGAACTGTCTATATAAGGAGACTTCAGAGTTTTTCAAAAATGGAATTAAAGAATGAGTTTATTTTGGTGCAAAAGATTTTTGAAATCCATAGTATTTTCATAATACACACTTTCCATGAACTTTATGAAGACCCTTAGTACATTGCTTTGAATTTTGCTTTTTGTTTTAATTAGAGAAAATTGGGAGTTGTATTCTTGACAGGGTCTTACCATTTCACTACAACGCTGCCCCAGCCTCCCTATTAGCTAGGATTACAGAGTTAATCTAGGTTTGGCCAGACTACACCCAGCCTGTTGAGATTGTCTTGGGGCCACAACCAGGCTTCCCCAGTAGTGCTGTACCACTTAGGCCGTCTTAGCTAGGCCTGGGTTGAGGTTTTAATAGCCATTTCAACCAGAGATGTTCTCCTGACAGTATTGTGATAGTCCCCTAATAATCACATTACATTATGTTTGTATAGGTTAAGGGTTTTAGAGCTGGGTTTTCATGTAGGGAGGAAGGTATTTAGTTACATAATGGTATTCTTTATAGATACATAAAACAGTAGGTCTTAGGGGCCAGCAGGTGGTGTGGTGGTTAAGGCACTAGACTCCCACAGTTCTAGTCTCAGACCTGGTGGATTGAAACACACCAGCAATGTGTACATGCTTGCCCGAAATCCCAAGAGGAGAATGGAAAAGAGATTTCAGTGTGGCCGTCCCCCAAGGGGATGATTTCTTGCTTTCTATCTGTCTCTGTCTGTCTGTCTGTCTCTCTCTCTCTCTAGTAAGCACACGCACCCTATGGTAGAAATCTCTCACCAAAAAAAAAAGTAGATTTTTACATAAATTTATATAAATTTTATGATCCCAAAGAATTTCTGGTCACATAGTTAAATTTTCATAAACCGATATGCGATCTTTTTTTTTTTTTTTTTTGGAGAGATTTTCACTGTAGGGCGCGTGCGCTCGCCAGACAGACAGAGAGAGACATAGAGACAGAAAGCGAGAAATCACCCCCCAGGGGGGATGGTCACGCCGCAATCCCTTCTCCTCCATTCTCCTCTCGGGATCTTGGGCACGCACGCACACGCGCCCGGCGTGAGTTTTAAGCCACCGGGTCCGAGACACGAACCGTGGTCGACTACGTGGGAGTCCAGCGACATAGCCATTACGCTAACTGCTGGTTCCCCCGATATGCGATCTTTAACTGGTTTTTAGATTAGATTTCAGCAAAACAGGTTTTCATATAAATGTTGCATTATGAGTTTTTCTTTCTGCAAATTTTCAGAACTTCATTCTATTCATTGTTGGTTCTTAGTTTTTAAAAAATTAAATAATTATATTTAATATAATGCTTTCATGAATAAGTTAAGTTTGATTTTTAGTGGAAAAAGAATAACCCCTTAAAATAGTGTATGTTACAATATATACTAAGAATTAGCTAAGTTTCAAAAATATGAATTAAGTTGTTCTTCTGGAGTAGGTTTGGTCACTTCACTAATTTTGTCACACAAGAAAGGGCCCTTTATTTAAAAAAAAAAAAAATGCCTCCTAGTTAGTTTTAACTAACATTTGTTGTGTTTAAATGACTCATTGAAATCTGAGCTATGTTAATGCTCTTTTTTGGGGGAAGAATTATTTATTTAATTGTATTTGTTACTATTATTATTTTAATTTGACCAGAGAAATGAAAGGGAGAGAAAGAGAAAGTGAGACAGCAAGCTGCCATGTCCGGGACTCAAACCATAGTTGGCCATGTGAGAGGCCAGCACCTTTACCACTATGCCACTGGCCAGCCCCATGTTAATGCTTTTAAATAATTGATTTCCTGTTATTCCAAAATAATGGAAGCTTTAGTTTGTGAGAGGAAAGAATGTTATAACCAAGTTGCCCGGTAATAGCAAAAGTGTGGCAGAAGGTGAAAGGATGCTAAGAGCAAAATAAATTTCTCTCCCATTGCTTCAATTACTTGTGAAATGAAATACGAAAAATGATGAAATTTGTTGCTTTTCTCACTTGTCAAACTAAGGTCCATTTCTCAATGTATTAATAGCTAACATTCTGGAAACCTTTTGAGGGAAAATGTTTTGGTTTTTGCTCATTTAACATTAAGCAGAGTATTTGTTTTTAAAAATATCACTTTGAATGACAGTAATAATTTTACTGTACATTATATTTTTAATATATCAGAATAAGGAAATATTCTAGTAGTCAAGGTAGTGCAGATAACTTATTTTTTTTTTCAAACTGGTTGTTTTCTCTCAAATTAATATCTTGTTTGATTTACAGGTGAACAGTGTTGACCTGCGAGCTGCCAGTCATGAGCAGGCAGCAGCTGCGCTGAAAAATGCTGGCCAGGCTGTCACAATTGTTGCCCAATACCGGCCCGAAGGTAATGAAGGTCTTGCTATCTGTGGTTATTGCTTAGATCCACTTTTAAAGTCCTTCTTTAAAAGGCTTATCGCCCAAGGTTAACTTTATCTTTCGTTCTGATTTGTTGATCTAGATTTGTTTTGTCTGAACCTAAATCACTTCCCAGGTCAAAAATGTTTTCTATAGGGGCCAGAACTTCTATCTGCTAACTTGTTGGAGTATTGCACCATTTGGATTCGTTTTCAGTAGTTTTTGTTTTTTTTTTTTAATCTGGCCTCTTACAGAATACAACTTTTTTAGAGGTTTTGCAATAAGGCACATGCACTTATTAGAAAGAAAGAGAGAAACAGTGAAAGGGAAAGTGAGAAATCATCTCCTGTGGGAATGGTCACTCTGCAGTCCTTTCCCCTCCATTCTCCTTTCAGGATTTTAGGCAGGCACATAGAAGTGCCTAGCGTGATTTTCAAGCCACCCAGTCCGGGACTCAAACCACAGTCAGTCATGTGAGAGTCCAGTGCCTTATCCACCATACCACCTTTTGGTCCCAACATACAACTTTTAGCATCACTGTTTCTAGCAAACCTATCTGAATGAATAAGAAAAACCAT